>NC_057747.1:21305234-21307036 GCF_004010195.1 Chiloscyllium plagiosum | reverse complement strand
ACAGAGAGCGAGACAGAGAGCGAGACAGAGAGCGAGAGACAGAGAGCGAGGGAGAGAGAGAGAGACAGAGAGCGAGGGAGAGTGAGAGGACAGAGTGAGAGAGAGAGAGAGAGAAGGGGGGGAAGAGAGGGGGGAGACAGACAGGGAACGAGACAGAGACAGGGAGCGAGACAGAGAGAGAGAGACACAGAGAGCGAGGGAGAGTGAGAGAGAGAGAGAGTCAGAGAGAGACAGAGAGACGGAGAGAGAGAGAGAGAGAAAGGAACGACAGCTGCTCAAATTTAATTACTCCCTTCCAAATAGAACACAGTACGAGAATACTTTGGAGGAATATGGACCAAGGGCAGGCAAAAGCGATTACTTTAATTTGGTGTCATCTTCAGCACAACATTGTGGGCTGAAGGGTCTGTTCCTGTCCTATACTGTTCTATGTCCCAACAATGTTTACAACAAATCCCACATCAACATTAATCACTCCTCCACCTTCTCAAACAACAAGGCAACATTCACATAACTTACTGTAAACAATGTTCCAACAAAATCCCAGCCAGCCCAGGCAGACAAAGTCAATAAAATCAATGGCTGCCATTTGCAGTTCCCTTCTCGGGTAAAACTACATCTGGTTTCACTGAACTGAACGTGCCACAAGGAACTGGGAGCTAATCTCAAAGCTATGGACATTATCAATTCAGGCAGGAACCTGTCAGTTTTGAGAAGGTGTGTTACTTTGGCTCTGTCATAGATCACAGCTATCGAAAAGACTGATGGTAAGATGACATTGCGGTCAAATCCAAGGGGTCTCATGGTGCAGGGGGTCATGACCCCATCTGGAACACACTGCATGGGAGGGTGGAAGAGACAAGAAACCTGACCACCTTTAAAAAATACAGGAATGAGCACTCAAAACCTCACCACAGTCTTGGCTGTGTGCCATGTACTAGAAAGTGGGATTAGTGTAGGTGGGTTAGCACAGACTCAATAGGCCAAATAGCCTCTTCTGTGCTGTGGACTTTAAGAATCTGATGTCTGGACAGAATGGCCCAGCTCAGAGTCCCAGCTCAGGAAGGGTTGACTTAACATGTCCAAATAGGATGATTAAAAATAAAGTATTAAATGAAGAGGAGGGAGTTGGAGTTCGTTGCAGACTCAATGTTCAAGTGGGCTACTCCTAACTTCTTCAAACTTTTTTTAAAAAGAATTAAAATTAGGTTTTATTGTCATGTACTCGAGTACAGAAGTACAGGTCATCCTGCTATAATGAGTGTTCCATCAACGCAAATTTGTGATTGATGAATCGGGGACGCGGTTTCTAAAGCGTGAACTTTAAAATGTGTGTTGGCTGTAACACGATTGCATCGCCAATACTCTAAGTGTTACTTGTATCGTGTGATTCTTGTGAAGCGCAGGGTCGAACAGGACCGTGACTATCGCGCTTCGAAGAACTGAGAGTACACAGGAGGACAGTGCAAGTTTACGATGTTGCCATTCCCATCTCAGGTACAAAGACACCTATCAACAAAGTAGGAAAATAAAGAACCAGAGTTTAAAGTTAAACATTACAGTCTTTCTTCGTATCGAGTTAAAAAACAAAGTTAACAGGTTCACCAGTCTTCCTTAAGTGTTTAGCTATAAGACCATAAGACATAGGAGTGGAAGTAAGGCCATTCGGCCCATCAGGTCCACTCCGCCATTCAATCATGGCTGATGGGCATTTCAATTCCACTTACCCGCATTCTCCCCGTAGCCCTTAATTCCTTGTGACATCAAGAATTTATCAATCTCGGCCTTGAAGACATTTAGCG
>NC_057747.1:21269217-21302986 GCF_004010195.1 Chiloscyllium plagiosum | reverse complement strand
ATCATTTCTAATATTACTGGCTCGCCTACCTTCATATTTGATCCTCTCCTTCCTTATTTCTCTCTTTGTTATCCTCTGTTTGTTTTTGTAGCCTTCCCAATCTTCTGATTTCCCAGTGCTCTTGGCCACTTTATAGGCTCTCTCTTTTTCTTTGATAGATTTCCTGACTTCCTTTGTCAGCCATGGCTGTCTAATCCCTCCCCGGATAATCTTTCTCTTCTTGGGGATGAACCTCTGTACAGTGTCCTCAATTTTACCCACAGACTCCTGCCATTTTTGCTCTACTGTTTTCCCTGCTAGGCTCTGCTTCCAGTCTATTTTCGTCAGTCTATGCTGGATTTCCACTCCCTACAAGGGCTCGATCCCCTTCACTTTGGCTCATTCTTTGACAGAACATGGGCTGCCTGCTCTTACTGCTCACACAGATAACTAGTCCCTCGCCCACCGCTGCATTGGGTTCAATCCCAGTGTTGGGCTCGACCTTCGACCGCCAAAGTTGGCTTCACAAGTGTGTACACTGTCCCTCTGCAAATTCTTGGCGTTAATTTGAAACAACGTTTATTCACTGTCTCCGACATTGTAATAATATCCTCAGGCAAAGGATATATGCTCATCTGCAAATGGTCAGAACTTGACCTTTGCTGGGTTCACAATTGTACAATTTCTTCCGCAGCGTCAGGATGTCAGAAAGTGGTTTACTGCCAACTCAATCATCAAACCTGTAGTATTGTAGGAAACACGCTGAACAATTAGTTCACAACGAGCTCCCACTGGCAGTACACAGGGCTCGTGGATTTCTGAGGAGGAATCTTTGGCATTGCAACAAAAATGAAAGTCAGAGCAGAAGTTGACCAACTGCATGTTTCTCTAATCCTGGTGCAAGCTTTATGTGTGGGATCAGGACCCAATTAACAGGGGATCTGGGGTTATACGGGGTCTGTAATGCCCTGCCGGTGGGCTGGGGGCTGGATGTCAGGCCACAATCAGAGGCCCTGGTGGACTATGCAAACTGACAGAGGATTATGCCAATAGGGCGAGACAAAGGTTAGGCTGGAGACTCCTTTGAACTGAGCTGTACATTTCATGCAATCAATATTAATTCCATATTGACTCCATTTTTGCCAAAACAGTTCCATAAAAGGATATTTCACCTACATGTTGGTTTTGCCAAGGAACTGAAGATGACTCAGAAACCATTTGAGCTTTGTGATACTGAAACTTGCTTTCACTACTATAGCCTTTGGTCAATGCAGTCGAATAACAGAAAGCCATGAATCATAGATGGGAAGCATTTCTTAGCTCGTTAGTCTTCAACCAATTTTGTGAGAATAGAGGTAATTCAGAACACCAGGTCAACCCCACTGTCGAAGCAGAGCTCCTTACAGAATGCCAATTGTTCTGGCACAAGAATTCCACATCTGACTAAAACAGTTAAGAAAAGGGAAACCAAAGCTTCACCTTTGTGACCACTTCCAAAAATTCCAGGAAACAACAAGTCCCACAAATGGAATATATCCTTTAATAAATAAAATACATACATCCATCCTCCCAGCCCAATTTCAGTTACATAAGATGCAGCGCCCCCAACGCTACAAACAAAGATTGAGACTTCCAACTCCTTTCCATGCACAGGGTGACATGGTGACTCAGTGGTTAGCACTGCTGCCTCACAGAGCCAGGGACCCGGGTTCGATTCCACCCTGGGGTGAATGTCTGTTTGGAGTTTGGATATTCTCTCTGTGTCTGGGTGGGTTTCCTCCCACCTTATCCTTGCAATCCTGCACCTCCGATCACTAATCCATCTCGCCTACACATCCCTGGATACCACGGGGCAATTTAGCATGGCCAATCCATCTACGCTGCAGGCCTTTGGACTGTGGGAGGAAACTAGAGTACCCGGAGGAAACTCAAGCAGAATGAGCGAACTCCACACAGACAGTCACCCAAGGTGGGAATCGAACCCAGGTCTCGGGCACTGTGAGACTGCAGTGCTAGCCACTGAGCCACCATGCGTGGGTTTCCTCTAGGTGCTCTGCATTTCCCCCCTCAGTCCAAAGATGTGCAGGTTTGGGGGATTGACCATGGGAAATGCAGGGCCCCAGGGATGGAGCGGGTCTGGGTGGAATGCTCTTCGGAGGTTTTGATGGGCCGAATGCCCTGCCCCCACACTGTAGGGATTCTTTAATTCTATACAATGGTGTAAATGCACAGCGGCTTACCAAAATTGATAACATGTACAGAGCAGAAAATAGGCCGTTCTGACCTGTATTTATACTCCATACGCATCTCCCTCACCCACCCCACCCCACCTCACTTCCTCTCACCTAAAAGCATGCCCTTTCTCCCTCACATGAATCTCAAGGCTTCCCTTAAATGCATCTGCGATGTTCTCAAGCTCTCTCCCACAGGGAGAACTCAACAATCTGATGACATCCTCAAGGTTAATCAGGTGACAGGGAGGCTAAATGCCAGCACAGACGAGGTGGGCCAAACAGCATGTATGTTGTGCTGTAAATTTTAGATCAGCCAGCTCAGTGATGGGTTGTTACACATCTCTGGAGCAGGCAGGGCCTCCTGGTTGAGAGGTAGTGACATTGCCGCTGTACTAGAGCTTGCTGTAAATTGCATGTAGTCCTTTGAGCAGCTGAGTTGCTCCTGGTTTTCTCCAGTTGAATATTTATGGGTTTCTTAGATCCGAGTAGTAAGCAATGGCCTAACCAGCGTCTGGGAGCCCGGCATCATCAGTACAAAGCAGAGTGAATATCTAGGCCACTCACCAGTGTGGTGCGATACACTCTACAGATGAGAAGGTTAACTGTAAATATAGACAGTTAGGAGGGGATAACTGCTCAACAAAATGGACAGAAAGACTAATGAGTGGGTTAGATCAAAGAGTTGAATTCAGGAATTGTTATGAACGTGTAAGGGGTACTGTATCCTTGAGAGTTGAAGGACTGAGCAAGCACACAGAGTGCTGGAGAATTTACAATGGAACATTTGGTCCAGCCGCTAGCAGTACCTGGGTTGCTATGTGACAAAAAAAAATTCAAATTCAGCCAGTTTAATGCCCAAGATACTAAACTCAATCAAGTTTGAATTTGGTATTTTGACAATATTAACACCAATGAAATGGTCTGATGCTTTGGGGTATTAGACCAGGAAAAATTGAACAGCCAGGCCACCTACATATGCAGACTGGCCGAGAATAGCGCTCTTAAAGGTACCTTTATCTATCAATGACCAGTGAAACAGAAATCCCCAAGAAGAAAAGAAGACAGAGGAAGATACAAAGAGAAGATTTGATAGCTGGCTGGTTTTGAAATGTGGGTTTTATCTAATCAGTAGAAGGGTTGGAGGGGAGAAGGTAACGATAGGTTTAGACAAATGAGTTGTAAATAGTTGTTAATTATTCTGTTAGACTTTTAAAAAATTAAAGCTGTTCATTTTTACTTTAAATAGTGACTTTTGGAATAATTCTCTGCCTCTCGGATTTTAACAGATTACAGCACGGGTTAAATCATTTCTGTGTTGCAGGTTTAAATTAGTGGGGGCAGGGGGGCTTAACTCCATGTTGTAACAGGGATCAAAGGGGTTCCGAGAGAGAGCGAGTGAAAGAGAGCCAGAGCCAGAGAGCGAGAGCTATATCTTAGAAAGAAGACCCTAAAATGAAAGACACTTGCTGCAGATTCTGGAGAATCTTAATCAGAAAGCACTGGGAATACTCAGCAGGTCTGACAGCATTTGTGGAGAGAGAAACAGTGTTATCTTTTTTAGTCCATTATAGCTCTCTACGTGACAGGAACCCCATGACAGCTTTATCTCAGGAACACCTGAAGGAGGAGGAACTGAGGATAAAAACAGAAGAGGAAGAAGAAAGATCAGCTGGTGGGTCACTTGGGGTCATGGGCTGAGAGAGGCTTCAAAATAATGCAGGGGAACTACAAGACCGTGCAACCCAGACCCGCTAAAGCAATGGGAAACAATCTGATGATCATTTTGCATGTGTGAGCATGTGTGTGTGCGTGTGTCTGTACGTGCGTGCGCAAAGTCTGTGAATGTGTGCATGTATGCCTGTGTCGTGTATGCGTATTTGCATACGTGTGAATATACATGTGTATACATGCTCATGTTTGTGTGTGCATGTACACATGCTGGTGAATGTACGTGTGCGTGTGTACATGTGTGTAGTGAGGAGTAGGAGTGGGAATACAATTTGACTCAATTAGCAAAAGTCTGTGCAAGTGGCTTACAAATGGTCAGCACCTTTGCAGTTGCTGCTGAGGTCAATACAGGATTCATTCATGTGTTTATTACTTCATTTCTCAGCGGGAAAGAGCAATTAAACCTCACACAACAAATTTCCACAGCCTTTTTCTTCACCCATTTAAGCCAAATTAGCAATAACTTGAAAAGACAGAAATCCAAGCACAAGTGACAACTACATCAAGAATGTCCTCTGAGCTTTCCTCATGCCTAATTATTGCTGTCAACCCATCTTACTGCAATTCTGGACCAGGTCAACCCTCCAGGCTTGGCACAGCGACAAGGGGCAAAAGTCTCAGGCTGCTGGCCAACTTGGTGTCAGGACAACTCAGCGATGATAAACCTCATTGACATTTGGGCGGCACAGTGGCTCAGTGGTTATCACTGCAGCCTCACAGCGCCAGGGATCTGGGTTCGATTCCCACCTTGGGCAATTGTCTGTGTGGAGTTTGCACATTCTCCCCGTGTCTGCATGGGTTTCCTCCGGGTGCTCCGGTTTCCTCCCACAGTCCAAAGATGTACAGGTCAGGTGAAATTGACTGTGCCTAATTAATTGTCCATAGTGTTCAGGGTAAACGTAGGGGAATGGGTCTGGGTGGGTTACTCTTTGGAGGGTCGGTGTGGACGTGTTGGGCCGAAGGGCCTGTTTCTACACTGTAGGTTATCTAATCTAATCTAATTTCTCCCTGAAGCAGCCTCCTCCTTTCTCTCAACCCCACGTTCAAACCTCTCCTTCAGAATGACAATATAGGGTCAAAGAAAGTGAGGAGGAAGCATGAGACAAGAGCACGAGGGGGCAGTTTGGCCCCTTCAGTTTACTCCACATTTGCAACCACAAGGTATAGCTGAGGCCAACAGACTGATTTCGGTGTGGAGCATAGACAGACACACACACACACACACGCACACACACACACATTTTATATATGCTAAATATATGCATATCTCTAGGTGATACCAGCTAGAGATCTCTAGGTGATCTCTAGGTCTGTCTCAGGACCCTTGCTTCACCCATCTCTCTATGTGACACTGAATGCCCATCTCAAAATCCTTACCTTACACACTCCTTTTGTTAATGCTGACTGCTTGTCTTGGGGTCCTCACTGTCTCTTCCTCTAGGCAACACTGACTGCCTGAGGGCCCAATCCTTACCCTCTATTCAATTAAACCCTGCTCCATTGCCCTGAGAGCATCCTGTCCCCAACAGCATCCAAGCATAGTGTGAAGGCTTCCTCGCTATTTAGGTCAAATGGGGATTTTGGAAAGACCTGTCCAACTGCCCTGTTAGAATTAACAATACCCCAGTAATATCTAGGATTCACCAGGAAAGGGAAGTTCCTGTGGACAAAACAATTGCAAGCAGTATCTCCTTTTTTTCCCCACATTTGCTAAACACTTTTGTTAAATGAGTTTAACAAAGAGGAGGAGACAGCATTCGAAAGAAAGAAGAGAATGTGAGGTGAACAAAAGCTCTGTTGAAAGGGAGCAATCAGGAAAGATGGTAGTAAGAGAAATTTTAAAACTGAAGAGAAACTAAGACAGACCAAGGAACAGAGGAGCAGCAGAGAAACTCCTTACTGCTGCAAAGGCTCGAGATTCGGTGGAACTTCCTTTGACACCAGATTTTCACTTCCACTTTCCACATTCTAAGAAATAATACTGCTTCCACTTGAAGTTTCAAGGTGAGCTTGCAAAAGGTTCCCATCCAAACCGATGCTTCCCAGCATCGAAAACAAAAAGTGCTGGAGGTCACAGGGGGTCAGGCAGCATCCAGGAGGGAGATCAAGCTAACACTTCGGGTCAGGATGACTCTTCATCAGAGCTCTGATGCGAAGTGCGGGCAACAATTTATGCAATACCTGTAGTGGGAGGAGGGTGGGGTAGGGGAAGAGCGCTGGGGGAGAAAGGCTGCTGATTAAGTGATTGGAACGTGAGAGTGGCACAACAAAGGTGAGTCTGCATGCCAGACTGGGAAGAACAGACAGACTCACTGGCCTGGTGGGAGGGGATGTGGGGGAGGGGATGGGAGAGAGGACATGGGGACAGAGAATATAACAAGTAAAGCTTAAAATAAGGGAACGAATGGGAGTGGGTTCACAATCTGAAGGTGTTGGACTCATTATTAAGGACAGAAGTTTGTAAAGTGCCTAGTCTGCAGAGGAGATGTTGCTTCTCCAGTTTGCCCCCTGCCCCCGATTACTGCATCAATGCTGCCCCCACAGCACTTTACATCAGCTCTGCTGAAGAGTCATCTAGACCCGAAACGTTTACCTTGCTCTCTCTCCACGGACGCTGCCAGACCCACTGTGAGCTCCAGCATTTTTTATTTTCAGTACTGATGCCAGCATGTTTTTTTCATCGTTCGTTTGTCGGATGTGCGTGTAGCTGGCTAGGCCAGCCTTTCATAGCCATCTCTCATTGCCCAAGGGCAGTTTGGAGTTGACCACATGACTGTAGTCCAGTCAGACCAGACAAGAATGACAGATTTCCTTCCCAAAAAAAGTTAGGTCTTTCCACGTGGTTAGACGGTAACCAATAGGTTAAGCTTCATATCCCAACTTGGTTTTATTGAGTTCACCATCTATTCTGCAGAGCACAATGTTGACAATAATTTTAAATGAGCTATACATTAAAGAATTCTTTGGGAAACCTGCCTACAGGCGGTTACACTGGATCAATGCTTGCCATTTATACGCATCGTCCTAAGTCAATTTTTTTAAAAAAGATTCTAAACAGAAACTTTGTATCAAACAACACTCTTCAAAAGAAATTGGAACATTCATACTATCCATATGCTACTGCATCCTAACCTGTTTCAAATATTTGAGGGGAAAGTGAGGACTGCAGATGCTAGAGATCAGAGCTGAAAATGTGTTGCTGGAAAGGTGCAGCAGGTCAGGCAGCATCCAAGGAGCAGGCGAATCGACGTTTCGGGCATGAGCCCAAAGAAGGGCTCATGCTCGAAACGTCGATTCTCCTGCTCCTTGGATGTCGTCTGACCTGCTGCGCTTTTCCAGCAACACATTTTCAGCTCTGTTTCAAATATTTGCCTTTTAAATACAAATGAGCTTTTGAAAGTGGGACGATGAAGATTGAGGAAGATACTGCACACATATAAAACAAGAAGCGCTCTTGGGAAGAGCAGGGAGATGATACTAACTGATTGGCTCATTGGAAGTGACAACAGAGACAGATGGGCCAAATGCCATCCCTTCCATGCTGTATGATTCTAAGATTGGAAGCAACATCTGTTTCTCTGAAAAAATATATCTTCTTCAATTCGAAGTGCTTCACTGACTGCTGATGGTTCAGACCAAGATGGGATGTTTTAAAAAAAACATTCTATGACAAATGAGAATTGCTTCCAGACAAACGTGAGTTGTGTGTGAGTGTACTGGAAATAAAAGTGGCAGCTACCAGTGTGCGCTCAGTATTTTGAACTGCGTCCACACTTCAGAAAATGCCACTCACACTGGAGGCCATCACAGACAGGTATGTCAGAGCTGTTGTAAATTTTGCATCTCAACCCTCCATAGAGACGACACTATTGTGTGTAACAGATTTCATTCACAATTTTTTAAAAAAGGTCTGCTCCATGATCCAACCCGAACTCCTCGCTCTGCCACAGCTTTGCTTACTTTTCTGGAACCTTGGCCAAGCAAACACAGTGAGCAACAAGAGTAAGCAGACTCATACACAACAAACTTCGAATGACTGAACAACTGAAGATTCTCAGGATACCATCAGCTCCTATAATATCTTATGACTGGCATGTAGGAACCCAAGACCAAACATTTTAAAATTAACTGAAGGCTGCTGATAATCTAAGTTGTGGGTGGCTCTCCTAACCTGCTAAAAGAAAATGTCAAACTTGCCATTTTTTGTAGCAGACCTCTCTGGTCTCTCCTCAATTATTAAGGGGTTAATATTCTTTGGAGGGTATCAAGGAGACAGACAAAAATATTGGCAGGGTGACAAGCTGAATGTTATGTGGACAGATCAGATAAGTTGGGGAGTCCTTAATAAACAGTATTGCAAGTTAACTGTCATGCTATCAATTCCCTTCAATGTTCTGACCATGACATTATGATAAGAAAAGTCATGTAACAGGAAGCCTTCCATATTAAGTCTAAAGATCATAAAAAGTGTACATTAGATGTGATTCTGCCTCCCGCACCACTGCAATTCAAACTTTATCTGCATTCATTAGCTTAAATGCAATACAAATTCTAAAATCCAAGCACGTTACTACATTACCATGTAGAAAGAGGCCATTTGGCCTATTGAGTCTGCACCAGACCTCCGAAGAGCATCTCACTCAGATCCAGCACGAACCCTATCCATGTAACCTCATTTCCCATGCCCAATCCACCTAACTTACATGCTCCTGAACACTATGGACAATTTAGCATGGCCAATCCATCTAACCTTCACATCTTTGGACTGTGGGAGGAAACTGGAGCACATGGAGCAAACCCATGCAGACACAGGGAGAATTTGCAAACTCCACACAGACAATTATCTGAGGCTGGAATCGAACCCGGGTCCCCTGGTGCTGTGAGGCAGCAGTACTAACCACTGAGCCACCGTGCCACCCCAAAAGGAAGATAATCCAATCACTCCATATGCAGTGTTTTGCAAAGAATCCCATCTCGATAAACTTGTTTAAAGTGATCATTTAACAATATGACTGGCTTTTAAATGATTAAGACTTTCATTTTCAGTACTTAAGCTGAATCTAAAACATGGCCAATGTATAATTCCATATTCCCAAAAACAAGCAACAGTTCGGAATTTCCTACAAAGCACCACGAGAATGGCTCTGCCTAACTGACTGGCTTTGTTCCTTGACCAATACCAAGACAGCAAGAGTACAAATTCCACTTCAGTAGACTAAAAATGTGAAATAAGGACTGCTGATAAAAATGTCACATTTTAAAGGAGATTTTCTCCTTACGTCCCTCAGGGCAACTGAGAAGAAATACCAAAACAACATGCACACTGTGTGAGAGGAGACAGCTGATTAGATGGCAGGTGGACTCGAATCGGAAGAGCCGCTGACATGGAAAATGCATTGGGTAATGACAAATGACAGTTAACTGCCAGACTTTGCTTAAATTATAAAACAGGCAAGTTAACTCTGGTCAGGGCATTACACTGAGTGCTGAATTAATGAATGACTGTCACTTTTTTTTGTTGAATTGAAATAGATGCACTTTGTGGACATGTGCTTGCAAAGAACAGGACCCTTACAAATACTGGAAGCTGCACTTATTAAGTGCACCACAAGATGTGCCTTTTCCAGCACTGGTCAAGTCTTGTACTACCAAATGACAATTTGAAATCATTTTTAACTATTCAAGGTAGTTAGCTAAAGATTCAGAAAATCGGGAGAGAATATTTCATTTTCTTTTACACAGCAAATCATTGTGATCTGGAATACACAGTCTGAACATATGCTGGAAGCAAGTTCTACAATAACTTTTGAAACAGAATTAGATAAATACTTGAAAAAGAAAGCTACAGGTAAAGGTCAGTCTGTTATAACATTAGTTCATCTATGCAAACTTGCTGTAACTAGTTTGATGAATAGGGGGCGCTGTTTCTGAAATGTGAACTTTTAAAATGTGTGTTGGGTAGAGTGTGGTTGCATCACCAACATTTTAAAGTGTTATTTGTATCGTGCGATACTTGTACAGCATGGGATCACACAGGAACATTACCATCGCACTATAGAAGAAATGACTGTACAACAATGAGGTGGTGGTGATGGAGGAGACAATTTTGAAAGCTCCTTCGTGAAACCAACATAGAAATGAGGGGCTAAATGGCCTCCTTCTGTGTTACATTGTTCCTCAATTACGTGAAAAGATAGCCCAGTTGCTTACCTCAACATCCGCGACCTTCATCCTTGTCCCTTCCTTCCCCACAAAGATGTCGTCAATGTCCACCAAAAGGTAACGGTCCAGGGGCAGGCACAGCCGCTTGCCCGTAAGGTAGGCAATCGCGTCCACGAAAATCAGCTTGTGGAGCCAGAAGTTGAGGTTGTTCCCGAAGAAGACTCGTTGGATGCCGTCGTGCAGTCCCAGGTCCTGGACCACTGTCGCGTGTAGGGCTTTGTGCGTGCTCAGGTGGGGGATAAACTCTGCTGACTTCGTGCTGGCCAGGAGGACCGGCTCGTAGGTGCTGTGATTCGACTGGAAGACCGTCCAGTCATCACCAGGCAACGGGCCCTGCTCCACCTCATTGGCCCGTGTCACATAAAGCAGCGGGGCATTGGGGTTGATGTGGTAGTCCTTGAGGCCGAGGTTGGAGTGCAAATACAGAGGGAAACCTTTGAGTTGGGCGCTGAGTAAACTGTTCTCATTGGCTTTGAAGAAGCCAATGACGCCAACGCTGTACTCTATACAGTATTTATCCAGCAACTCCCTGTTCCAGGCATCCAGGTTCACATACTTTAGAACATTCTCATAAACAATGAGGGCATAGCGACCCCTATCTTTGTCTGTTAAGGTTGGCACATCCCCTTTCCCGGGGGCTATTTCTATCCTATATTTGAAGTGGCTAGACTCCAGAATTGCCACTATTTCTTGACCTAGTTGGGAATAAATACTTTCGGCGAAAACCAGGACCACGGGGTCAGTCCTTGAAGTGTCCACAGCAGGCACGAACCGCCTGAGAGACTGCGGTGGCAGTGAGATCCTGTGCTGGCTGTTGCAATCACTAATTGGTAACGGCAGAGCCTCCTTGATCTTAGGGCTGTTCGTCACGTAATAGGCCAAAAAGCACATGGAGACCAGACTGAAGGTGATCAGCAATAAAATCAACCGGTGCAGCTCCAGCTGACGGCAATTCCGTGCAAACTTCCAAGCACTAACCATGGTGAGCTCTGGCTAGCTCGAGGTTCAGAAAAGGGCAGCGAGTCTGAGAGGGGTCCACGCCACAGCAGCAGCGACAGGCAGCAGCAGCAAGCAGTAAACCACTCCTCACCCACTGCCATTTATCCTACGTGACCATGGCAGAACAATCCCATCGCTCTCTGGCTGGCACGCGTCCTTACTCCTCACCGAACCCACCACCCCGCCCCACCCCCCGCCCCCTCCACTTTCAGGCTTCGACTGGCACTGCTTCGGGATCACGCACCCGAGGGGGCATCTGACATCCTGGGCAAAACCAAAAGACACCGCCGTGCCCAGAAAGATGACCGCTCAAGTTCCTCGCCAGCCGAGAGAATCAGACATTCTCCCCCAGGGATACGCCGCAGAAACCTGCAACACACAAACAAGCAGATAGAAATAAATAGATTGGAGAGTTAGAGTTAGGGTTCAGGCTAGGGTTAGGGTTAGGGTTAGGGTTAGGATTATGGCTAGGGCTAGCATTGGGATTAGGATTAGGGTTATGGCTAGCATTACAATTAGGGTTAGGTTAGGGTTATGGCTAGCATTGGGATTAGTGTTAGGGTTAGCGTTATGGCTAGCATTGGGATTAGTGTTAGGGCTAGGGTTAGCGTTATGACTAGCATTAGGATTAGGGTTAGGGTTAGGGCTAGCATTGAGATTAGGGTTAGGGTTATGGCTACGGCTAGGGTTAGAATTATGGCGAGCATTAGGATTAGGGTTAGGATTAGGGTTAGGGATATGGTTAGCATTTGAGTTAGCATTAGTGTTAAGGTACGGGTTAGCATTAGATTCAGATTAGGGTTAGGGTTAGGTTAGCGTTAAGGTACAGAGTTAGCATTAAGTTTTAGATTACGGTTATGGGTAGCATTAGGGTTTGGGTTTAGGGTTGGCAATGCCAGTTCACTGCCACCATTGGGGGTACACAATGCAAAATTTACTTCCCCCTTCCCCATGGTGAGCACGGGGTTCCAATGGATTTTCCCTCGGGTTACCACCCAGAGTCTAGTTGGAGGCAAACAGCCAAACCACACAGGGGCAATGGAATGGGGGCTGGGGGTGAGGGAGGGGGATAGTAATACTGTGGAATATTTATCAGAGCGAGTGAGACAGACTCAGCAGCTCGGGCAACACACGAATTCACTGGCCTCACACATAGAACACACACACACACATTATTTGCATTTATAAAGCACCATAACAGAAAACCGTCCCATCACATCCCCCAGGAATGATTACCAAAAACATTTCCAGACCAGAAGCTTGATCATCGACCCTAAACATCATAACAGAGTTGGAAGGCTCAAGCTTTGTTGCTGGGACCTTTTCATGAGAGTACATAACGTGGAATAATGGGGGCAAAATGTGTGACCTCCAAATGGAAATTGGACCACTGATTTCAACCTGCCTCAGCTAACCTGCTCATACACAGTTAAAACTGAAACAAAAACAGAACTCGCTGGAGAAACTTAGCAGGTTTGGCAGCACCTGTGGAGAGAGAAACAGAGTTAACATTTCGAGTCCCTTACAACTCTTCTTCCAATGACTTTAACCTGCTCTAACATGTTTTACTGAACTCCAACTGACTCAGTCATCCGTTCTTGCAGCAAAACCAGACCAGTACTTTTTTGAATTGGTGCCTGGTTTCAGTTGTTGCCCAGGCTCCCTCACCTCTCTCCTGATGGTGGGGCTGGCTCCCCCTCTCCTGTGGTGCCTCTCACATTCTGGTGTGATCCCTGCCGATGCCTGGCAGTAAGCGGTGGACTGGTGTAAGAGGCAGGCTCTTGCCTGAGCTCCATGCAGTTGGTGCTCAGGGAAGCAGCACGTTGCTGACGTGTTCTCGGCACACTGACATACGCCCTGGGCACCTGCCTCTCCACATTCCAGGGTCCAAAGTTTAAAGCACTGTAAACAACACTGACCTCCGGGACTGTTGCATTAAGGCTGAAACACGGCAGGACACACAAACAGCCAAACCACACAGGGCAATGGAATGGGGGCTGGAGGTGAGGGAGGGGGATAGTAATACTGTGGAATATTTATCAGAGCGAGTGAGACAGACTCAGCAGCTCAGGCAACACACGACAACAGCAAGCTGCATTCACACTGCATCTTTAACATAGCAGACACCCAACGGGCATGACAGAGATAGCGTCGATTATGTCTGAAATGAAGGGTTAGGGTTGAAAAGTGTGGCGCTGGTTTTTCTGCTCCCACGTGATCAACAATGCCCTCCATCACATCTCTCACACATCCTGTACCTCCGTTCTCTAACCACACACACACACACACACACACACCACCACCCCTAGCAAATCCAACAAGGATAGAACCCCCACAGTCCTCATATCCCACCCCACGAATGTCCAGACACAGCTCATTATCAAACCCACCCACCAACTGGAGGAAGAACACCTCATCTTGCACCTCGGGACCCTCCAGCCACACGGCATCAACACTGACTTTATCAGTTTCCAAATCTCCCCTCCTCCCAGATCCAACCCTCCAACTCAGCACTGAACTCTTGAAATGTCCTATCTGTCCATCTTCATTCCCACCTATTTGCTCCAGCCTGCCCACTGACCTATCATCATCACCCCCTCCACCTGCATTTATCTAATGCCTTCCCAGCTACCTCCACTCACCACCCCTCCATTTATCTCTCAGCCCCCTTCCCCCTCCACACGCCTGAAACGGCGACTTTCCTGCTCCTCAGATGCTGCCTGACCTGCTCTGCTTTTTCCAGCACCACACTTTTCAACGCTGAAATGGAAGGTTATTCTTGAAGCTCAATTCCAAAGTTTTTTTCTTCAATGGTACAGGTGCAATTCCCACATGGTCGAAAGAATGCCAAAGGAAGGCACATCGCTGCCAATCTGCATGCTCCTCAACAAGTGCAGGCATAAGGTAATGGTTCTGAAAGGGTTAATTCTGATGGTCTCATTAAACTCCATCCAATCCAATGCCATCATAAGGACTTGGGTTGGGAAAGCATAGAAGCTCTGGATCTTGAAGGAGACAGACCTACCATCGAGGTCTCCTCATCATCGAAATAGCTAAGGCTATCGCACCAATATCATAGAACCAAACAGTCATAGAGATGTGCAGCTTGGAAACAGACCCTTCAGTCCAACTCGTCCATGCCGACCAGATATCCCAACCGAATCCAGTCCCT
Source organism: Chiloscyllium plagiosum (assembly GCF_004010195.1). NCBI lineage: Eukaryota > Metazoa > Chordata > Chondrichthyes > Orectolobiformes > Hemiscylliidae > Chiloscyllium > Chiloscyllium plagiosum. The sequence goes on along the minus strand of NC_057747.1, from coordinate 21,288,652 downwards.
GCACTTGGCCCATTTCCCTCTAAACCCTTCCTACTCATATACCCATCCAGATACCTTTTAAATGCTGTAATTGTACCAGTCTCCACCACTTCCTTTGGCAGCTCATTCCATATGCACACCACCCTCTACATGAAAAAGTTGCCCCTTAGGTCTCTTTTATATCTTTCCCTTCTCACCCTAAACCTGTGCCCTCTAGTTCTGGACTCTCCCACCTGACTGCTATCACTCCATAACATACATTCTGCTTCAGACAAGGGTTTCCTCTTGTTGTTCTACCCAATGGCTTCTCTTGACCAGTCGGCTAGGTGGACCCAGTCAGAGCAAGGGGATTGGTTGGCAGTGGTTGACATTACGTGCTCACATGACATGGGGGAGCTGGCCACACCACCATGTTTGATCTGTGTGGGGCAGTTGCTAAGCTCCAGCCAGAACTGAAGAACAATATTTCTCTCAATCTTCAAACAGGGAGGTTTTATTCTGAAGCTGTGCACTCTATAAAGCTCAAAGCAAGTCTGAAGAAGCCAATGAGCACTGGCTAATGACTCCCCCAAGTGTCATGTGACTCACTTCTTAAAGGGACACTGTCATAATATAACATATATCAACCATAACACGTAACAATGCTATTTTGCTGAAGTCAGTTTTACCTCCACAGGAAGCATCTTTTCTTATTTTACTTGTCGCGTTATCATCTCCTTTTGCTTTTCACCATTATCACTTTTCTCATTTAATCATCGCTGCCATGAACAGACTGACTGATTTCCCAATCGCCCTTACCCTTGACTCGCTGCTGGGATTACAGCACTGAAGAAAACACTGGGAAAACAGAAAATTAAAATGGGAAGGGGCGAGAAATACTCAGCCACACACAAGGAACAAGTCCACATTTCAGGTCAGTGAGCTGCCTTGAGAACTGGAAGATGTTCATCAATTCACACCTTCCAGTTCTGACAGAATATCCTTAACTGGAAACATTCACTCTCCAAAAATGCTGCCTGACCTGCCCAGTATTTTCTGTTTTAGTTCTGGGGCTTGGAGACATTACCACTTGGCATGGGAATATGATCCAAATGACCAAAAGGAACTGTCAATTCAGTATTCCATTATAGCCACGAAACGCCTGTGATAACTGTCAAGTATTGTTCTAGCTTCCTACTTCTCGGATTTCGAGAGACAATGCCACAGGAATCATCACCACATTCATTCAGTGCAACGGGTTAACATCATTAGTGGCAAAAAAACCTGCAGATGCTGGAATCCAAGGTAGACAAGCAGGAGGCTGGAAGAACACAGCAAGCCAGGCAGCATCAGGAGGTGGAACATCATAGCAAAAATATACTGTCAGATTGCGAGAAGCATCTAGTCTCATGTATCGCTGTCTTTACAGTGTTCCTTTTTGTATTTGGCATAAAACTCTCCTCTCCACAGTTTGCTCTCTTGAAGGTAAGCATTGAACGCGCAGTCTCTGGTAATTTGCCGAAGTGCCCTTACCTATAGTGTAAGTGTGTTCAGTATCCACATGGACCCTGTTCCCTCCAATGCAGTGCTGAGGGAATACAGCAAAGAGTGCAGTGCCAAGGGAGGGCTGTATTGAGGGAGTACAGCGCTGAGGGAGGGCCATGCTGAAAGAGGACAGCGCTGAGGAAGGGCAACAATGAGGGAGGGTCGTACTGAGGGAGGGTCGTACTGAGGGAGGGTCGTACTGAGGGGAGGGTCGTACTGAGGGGAGGGCAACACTGAGGGGAGTGCAACACTGAGGGGAGTGCAACACTGAGGGGAGTGCAACACTGAGGGGAGTGCAACACTGTCAGAGGTGCTGTGTTTTGATGAAATACTGAGCTGGAGTCACAGGCACAGTCTAAGATCCCATGAACACTGTTTTAATGAAGAGCTGGTAAGTAATTTCCAGTGACCTGGTAGATAGTCATCATTTCCAAAGTGGATGACCTATTCATTATCACAATGCTGTTAATGGGAGCTGATGGGCACATTTCTCACGTTATAACAATGAATACCCTCAAAACAAAAAATTCGTTGGCTGTGAAGCACTTTGGCATGTCCTGAGGTAGCAGAAGGTGAGACTGAAATGCAGTTATCTTCTCTTATTCTCCAGTTTCCATTGCCACCAATGCACAGCGTTCTTTTTTTAAAAAAGCTTCAAGTAAAAGCGCTCATAACTTTTGGTCCGTTTGAGAGTGATTGCTGCAAACATCTATAGATAGATCTTGTTATTCTAAAGCATCTTATTATTGCGGCAGGGTCGGTCAGCTCAGTTGGCTGAACAGTTGGTTTGCAAAGCAGTATTACGTCAACAGTGTGGGTTCAATCCCCACACCAGCTGAGGTCACCATGAGGGACTCTCCTTCTCAACATCTCTCCTTGCCTGAGGTGTGGTGACCCTCAGGTTAAACCACCACCAGTCATCTCCCCCTAATAAGAGAGTGGGACTATGGGCTGGTTAGACTACAGTGACACAACAGCAAAGTTAGTTAGTGTGGCAATTTCCATATGACTATGCCAGGTACCTGTGTGGTATTTGCCATCTCTACCAGAATGTGGGACTGGCAAAGGGCTGTGTGAGGCGATTCATTGACATTAATCCCTTATCTAGTGATTAGCGCCAAGTGATTAGTGCCAAAGGATACACTAATGTAGAGAATCTGCTCTGGAATAATAAAACGATTTATTGCATGATACACACACAACTATAATTGTTTAGGCAGAGTCAGTAGACCTTGGCAGTTTTTAAAAAAAAAATCATTCATGAGAATTGGGGTTTGCTGAACATTTATTGCTCATCCCTAACTGCACTACAGAAGATGGTGTGCTCTATTTGAGTTATATTTGCTCTCTCTGAAAGCTAGAATAGAACTTGCCTCCTTCCCAGAGTGTGGGTGTTACCAGTGGAAACAATGTAACATGAACATTAACCCCTTCAGAAACACGATTTCCTCCAATCCTAAAGTACTTATTGTATGGAATGCAGCAAATCATTTTGCGAACAGTAAAACTCCCATGAACACTAAGTGAGGTGAAGCTCCCAATCTCACATCACAGGCTGAGGCCATTTGCCCCTTCATGCCTGTACTAGGCCTTCTAATTAGTCCTAATCCCTGTCCTTACCTCCGAGTCCTGCAATGTAGATTTATCTAATTTGTAGTTTTACTGTTGCTTCCTCAATATTACAAGCTTCAACCATAGAAGGCTTCCAAGACAAACATTCATTAAAAGCACATTCATTTAAAACAGTTGTTGAAAATATTACAGGTATTGGACAACTGAATGTAGATTGGGGCAAATGTTCCTCTTCTCATTAAAGAGTTTTACTTTGTACTGAATATTATTTTAGTATCATTTGTACAGAAAATGACTGTTATAGAATATTATTTTGATAATAAGTAATATTTGAGAATTGTTTGGCATAAAGAATTATTTTAGTATAAAGTATGGAGCACACATTTTTAGCAGGTCATGATGAGTTGGAATTACAAAAATAAATTCAGGTATTCAGTTTGCATAACTTGCTATGAGGCAAGTTGTTAATATGCGAGCTATTTCAAATGGTAACAGGCACATTGCAATGTGGAGTGGTTTGACATTACAGCCCACTCTCCAGCACTGAGTTCGCACTTCATTTATTTATCCTGAGGGGAGATTTTCGGGAAGTCAGGAATGTTGGCTGGTACAGCAATCTCAGTTCTTGCAGCAGTGCCAAGGGTTCTCCAGTGCCTACCAGATCAGGTCCTGATTTAACATCCCATCCAAATGCAACGTGATCAGTGAACCCTCAAACCCTGCAGTTCGGAGAACCGAGGTGAAAGCAAGACAGAATCCGAGGATTGGAAAATCAGCTTCAGACGCTTTGACTAAACTGTCATGGCAGCCGTGTGAGAGTTGCACATTTCGCCTGTACAAACACCCACGCTTAGACTGCGATGTTCCAAAGCACTTCCTGGCGCCCAACCAGTGCACAACTCTGCTGCCAGCGACAAGCTCACACACCGCGATCACATTTCACATTCCCCACTCTTGGGTTCAAACCCCTGTATGGCCCCACTCTTCCCCCATCTCTCCAATCCTTTGATTTAACTTCATCTCATTCCTGAAGAGTCAGTCCATTTGTCCTACCCCCTCAGGGGACGGGGGGGTGGGGGGGGGGGGGGTTAATCTCTGTCCCACACTTGATGGGACGTTGCCTACACACACTGCAGACACCCCACCCCGACCTCTCTTCTTCATTAATTCTTTTTCACCAACCTCCTGCGTATCTCCTCCTCGGGCCTCAGCATTATCTTCTTTGAGCGGTCTCTACAAAACCAGGTGCAACATGTGTTGACATTGCAGACACTGTATCAACACCAATGCTGTCCTGGTCCCTCTTCCTCCAACAAAAGGCAGGTGATGGCCTAGTGGTATTATCACTCGACTATTAATCCAGAACTCAGTTAATGTTCTGCGGACACTGGTTTGAATCCCACCAAGGCAGATAGGTGTTCTGAACTGAACAAAGAAAATGGGAATTTATAATCTAATGATGACCGTGAAACCATTGCCAAGAAAAACCCACCTGGTTCACAAATGCCCTTCAGGCAAGCAAACTATCATCCTTACCTGGTCTGACCTACATGTGACTCCTGCTCCGCATCAATGTGGTTGACTTTCAAATACCCTCTGAAATGGCCTAGCAAGTCACTACATTTAAGGGCAATTAGGGACGGGCAATAAATGCTGGCCAGCCAGTGACACCCATGTCACACGAGTGAATGAGAAAAGAGAGAGAGAGAGACAGACTGCTGTCCATCCGCAAGGTGCAAGCACAACCTGTCACTGCTGGTCAGATTGAGAAAACCATTTTCCACATTACGTGTATCTTTTTTGACAGTGCAACTAAATGCACCCAACACTAACACTAAATAGAGCACAGTTTGGAATCTGTAAGCAATTTGAAACAACCACCTGTGGGATGTCAAACAGTTATTTACATTTTACTGATAATTAATTTTCCTTTAGAAACCAAATTCATAGATTCGGCACTAACTTGCTTGAAATTATGCAGCTTGAGGTAATTGTTAAATGTGTTTTTGAACCAGCAATGCAGGTGGAACATCACCCACGGTAATACAATACTGTATTATCTGCAGCTCTTCATCTCTGTTTACATATTCCCACAGCGTGGTTTTGATTACTCCGTAACCATTGAACTTTCTTAGTTTGCCATCTTTCACACCAGCAACCCGTGAACACGCTTTCTTCACAAACATTAAAGTTAATTCATTGCTCAAAGTTGTTAATGATGTGGGCTTAGATAGCAGTTAATTTGCTCACAGCAAGCTCCCATGTTTGATTAGGTTAGATTAGATTACTCACACTGTGGCCCTTCGGCCCAACAAGTCCACACCGACCCGCAGAAGCGCAACCCACCCAGACCCATTCCCCTACATTTATCCCTTCACCTAACACTACAGGCAATTTAGCACGGCCAATTCACCTAACCTGCACATTCTTTGGACTGTGGGAGGAAACCGGAGCACCCGGAGGAAACCCACGCAGACACGAGGAGAATGTGCAAACTCCACACAGTCAGTCGCCTGAGGCGGGAATTGAACCAGGGTCTCTGGCGCTGTGAGGCAGCAGTGCTAACCACTGTGCCACCGTGCCACTGGTTGAACGACTGGTTAAATTAATACTCGATGATGGATTAATCTTGACCGAGATACCAGAGAATTCCCTCACTCACGGATTGATGGGCATTTTCCAGGATCTGTTTGCTCAGAGGATCCGCTTGAAGAATTTCAAAAGGGAGTGGCATGTTGGCCCAAACACAGACTGGCTTTGCCCAAACAGGGTAACGATGGATTTCTTCACAAATCATGCCATTTGCGAGTCTCTGCTGGCTTCGATTTCCAATGCTAGTAAACAAGCTTGCATCTTTCAGAATGTGATTTTTCTTGCTTGTAATTAAACCCCGAGGATGGATCACATGACTGTTTCATGCCTCAAAGTCTGAGCATCTCTGGTTGCAATGAACTGCTACTTGTTTAATTTTGTAAGGACAGGAAATTGTGCTCAGATTTCAAGACGGCTGATATCTGGGAGTATGGCCAGACTGCTGAATTCGAAGCCAAGCTGCCCTTGGACATATGCATTTCCAAGAGAATGGAATCGGCGGATGACTCCTCCTTGTCTATGCCAGTGGATTCAGACCAATTCTAGTGATGCCCCAACAGAGCGTGAATCCACTACAGCGCAGAGTCTAATCTTGCACAGGATATGCCGGGGTCCCAGGTTCAATTCCAACCTCGGGCGACTGTCTGTGTGGAGTTTGCACATTCTCTGCGTGGGTTTCCTCCAGGTTCTCTGGTTTTCTCCCACAGTCCAAAGCTGTGCGGGTCAGGTGAATCGGCCACGCTAAATTGCCCATAGTGTTAGGTGCATTAGTCAGAGGGAAATGGGTCTGGGTGGGTTACTCTTCGGAGGGTCGATGTGGACTGGTTGGGCCGAAGAGCCTGTTTCCAGGTATGTTGCCTCCCCGGTGCCAGCGTCCGAAATGTCGCCAATAACTGGGTGGGTTACTCTTCGGAGGGTCGATGTGGACTGGTTGGGCCGAAGAGCCTGTTTCCACACTGTAGGGAATCTAATCTAATCAACAAGTCAGTGCAGTACTGCAGGAGTGCTGCACTGTCAGGGCTGGTGGCTTTCCTACAAAAGGCTAAACTAAAACCCACTGTGTTCCTTCTGGTGGATGTAAAACATCCCACCGCTGTTTGTGGGTGCTTGCTAAGTTCAAACTGACTTCCGTATCTCCTACATCACCATCAATGACACATATTTTTAAGTGCAGCTAATCTTGCAGAGTGCTTTAAGACGTCTGACGATCACTGCATCAACGGAACTCTTATTTTTACAGACAAACTGGGTCAATCATGCAGCCTGCTCCTTGTCTGGATTTGAAACTTCGCTTGGGAATCATGTACAAAACAGTTTCAAATTTAAGCACCGGGCCAATTTGGATATCTTTTTCCGCTGTGGCAAAATTGCTGAAACCCAGATACTTCAAATCAGCAACAAACATCCCTTTGGTGCGCTCTGGTGACAATCAATGACCAGGAGCTCATTTGCTTTCCCCTGAATTCCATTGGCTGCCCTACAGTGAGAATGCTGCCCCCTGGAGGCAGCCAGCAGTTCTGAGGACCCAGCAGCGCCACAGTCAGTGGTGGTCACTGCTGGGACTATAGCTAGTCATAATGAAGACCGCTGTAGCCCAGACTCCAGTGTGGGGATTTGGCGAGCGTAACGTTGCACATACGGTCACATGGCCATCAGGCTGATTGATTGGGTCATGAACTTTTGTGACGTTCTCATGATTTGTGTCTTTAAGCTCTGCTATGTTTAACACAACACCACTCAGCAAGTACCCTGTTCTAGCCAGGTTCATGTTCAAAGCAGATCCACTCACAGCTACCCTGTAACCTCCTCTAACCTCAAGAGTTTCTCATTTTTTTTCTTCTCTTCCTTTGTTTAGTCCTGTGCGGGCTTTCAGAGCAGCAGGATATGGATGTAAGGGCAGTTGCAAGTTCCTCCTGCGGAATGTGGCAGGTGAGAGACACTTCACATGCCTCTGCTGACTACATCTGCAGGAAGTACATCTGCATCGAAAACCGAGTTAGGGAACTGGAGCTGGAGCTGGATGAACTACGGATCATCCGGGAGGCTGAGGGGGAAATTGAGAGATGTACAGGGAGGTGGTCACTCCCCAGACACAGGATAAGGACTGCTGAGTTACAGTCAGGGGGAGGAAAGGGAACCAACAGATAGAGCAGGGATCCCCTGTGGCTGTTCCCCTCAGCAATAAGTACACCGTTTTGGATACTGCTGGTGGGGACGGCCTACCAGGCGAAAGCCATAGTTGTCAGGTCTCTGGCACTGAGCCCGGCACTGTGGTTCAGAAGGGAAGAGGGAAGAATAGAAAAGCACTAGTGGTAGAGGACTAAATAGACGAATTGACAGGAGAGTTTGTGGTCAGGAACGGGACTCCCGGAAGGTATGTTGCCTCCCCGGTGCCAGCGTCCGAAATGTCGCCAATAAGGTTTACAGGATTCTGAAGGGGGAAGGGGGACCAGCCAGAAATTGTGGTACATATTGGCACCAATGATATAGCCAGGGAAGGGATTGAGGACCTGAAAAGTGACTAGAGAGAGTTAGGTTGGAATCTGAAGAGCAGGACGAGTAGAGTAGTGATCTCAGGTTTGCTACCAGTGCCACAAGATAGTGAGATGAGAAACAGTCAGCGAATGCAGCTTAACATGTGGCTGTGAGGCTGGTGCAGGAGAGAGGGCTTCAGGTACCTAGATCATTGGGATACCTTCTGGGGAAGGAGGGTCCTGTACATGAAGGACGGGTTGCACCTGAACAGGAAGGGCACAAATGTCCTGGGTGGGAGATTTGCTCAAGTGATTCGGGAGGGTTTAAACTAATTTGGCAGGGGGTGGGAATCAGAGCCACATATCTGAGAGGGGAACAGTTGCAGATGGGGCAGTGACAGGATGTAATAAGTCAAAAAGGTTTCTCACGCAATGAAACAAAGGGATCGGTTAAAGTGCATCTGCTTTAACGCAAGGAGCGTCAGAAATAAGCTTGACAAACTTAGAGCATGGATCAGTACTTGTGGCCAAGGTGGACACGTGGGTTTCACTGGGGCAGAGTTCCACAGAAAAGGCACAACAGACATGTGGAGACTATTTAAGGAGCAGTTGTTGTCAGTGATGCACGAATTTGTTCCTCTGAGACAGGCAAGGAGGAGTAAGATTAATGAACCTTCGATGACGAGAACAGAGGAGCTTCTCATCAAAAGGAAGAAGGCAGCTTATGTAAGGTGGAAGAAGCAAGGATCTAGCACAGCTTTAGAGGATTACAGGCTTACTAGAAAGGAGCTCAGAAATAGACTGAGGAGAGCCAGGAGGGGGCACGAGAAAGGTTTGTCCAGAAGGATTAGGGAGAACCCAAAGGCATTTTACTCATACGTGAGGAATAAGAGAATGATCAAGGAGAAGGTGGGGCTGATCAGGGATAGCGGAGGGAACTTGTGCGTGGAGTCTTAACAGATAGGGGAAGCCCTAAATGAGTTTTTTGCTTCGGTCTTCACCAAGGAAAGGGACCTCGTTGTGAATGAAAACTTTTGAGGAGCTTGGATACAGTCTGGACCAGATCAGGATTGATCAAGTTGATGTGCTGGAAGTTTTGGAAAGCATTAAGATTGATAAATCCCTAGGGCGAGACCAGATTTATCCCAGGCTAGTCCGGGAAGTGAGAAAGGAGGTTGCTAAGCCGCTGGCGAGGATATTTGCCTCCTCACTCTCCACGGGAGTCGTACCAGAGGACTGGAAAGAGGCGAATGTTGTTCCTCTTTTTAGGAAGAGTAATAGGGAAATTCCTGGCAAATACAGACCAGTCAGTCTTACATCTGTGGTCAGCAAGGTTTTAGAAAGAATTCTGAGGGATAGGACTTATGACAATTTGGCAAAGCATAGTGTGATTAAAGGCAATCAGCATGGCTTTGTGAGGGGTAGGTCATGCCTCACAAATCTCATTGAGTTCTTTAAAGAGGTGACAACAGGTCGACGAAGGTCGAGTAGTGGATGTGGTGTGTACGGACTTCAGCAAGGCATTTGATAAGGTTCCCCATGGTAGGCTCATTCATAAAGTCAGGAAGTATGGGATACAGGGAGATTTGGCGATGCGGATTCAGAATTGGCTGGCTGACAGAAGGCAGAGAGTGGTTGTTGATGGAAAGTATTCTGCCTGGAGGTCAGTGCTGAGTGGGGTCCCGCAGGGCTCTGTTCTTGGGCCTCTGCTCTTTGTAGTTTTTATAATTGACTTGGATGAGGAGATTGAGGGGCGGGGTAGTAAATTTGCAGATGACACAAAGGTTGGAAGTGTCATCGATAGTATCAAGGGCTATAGCAGGCTGCAGTGCAACACAGACAGGATGCAGAGCTGGGCTGAGAAATGGCAGGTGGAGTTTGACCTGGATAAATGCGAAGTGATGCATTTTGGAAGGTCAAACTCGAATGCTGAATATAGAATTAAAGACAGGATTCTTGGCAGTGTGGAGGAACAGAGGGATCTGGGTGTGCAAGTACATAGATCCCTCAAAGTTGCCACCCAAGTGGATAGGGTTGTTAAGAAAACATATGGTGTTTTGGCTTTCATTAACAGGGGGATTGAGTTTAAGAGCTGCAAGGTTTTGTTACAGCTCTACAAGTCCCTGGTGAGACCACACTTGGAATATTGTGTCCAGTTCTGGTCACCCTACTATAGGAAAGATTCAGAGGCTCTGGAGAGGGTGCAAAGAAGGTTTACCAGGATGCTGCCTGGACTGGAGGGCTTGCCTTATGAAGAAAGGTTGAATAAGCTTTGACTTTTCTCTCTGGAGAGGAGGAGGAAGAGAGGAGACCTGATTGAGGTATACAAGATAATGAGAGGAATAGGAGAAAGTGAGGTCTGCAGATGCTGGAGATCAGAGCTGGAAATGTGTTGCTGGAAAAGCGCAGCAAGTCAGGCAGCATCCAGGGAACAGGAGAATTGACGTTTCGGGCATAAGCCCTTCTTCAGGAATGAGTGGAATAGATAGAGTAAAAAGCCAGAGACTTTTCCCCAGGGCATGACTGACTGGTACGAGGGGTCATAGTTTTAAGATATTAGGGGAAAGATATAGAGGGGATGTCAGAGGTGGGTTCTTTACGCAGAGAGTTGTGAATGCATGGAATGTGTTGCCAGCGGTGGTGGTGGAAGCCGAATCATTAGTGATATTTAAGCGACTGCTGGACATGCATATGGAAGCAGTGAGTTGAGGGGTGTGTAGGTTAAGTAACTACATTTTACATTAGGATTAAACCTCGGCCCAACATCGTGGGCCAAAGGGCCTGTTCTGTGCTGTATTTTTCTATGTACTCATACAAAGATCTATCTTTCACAGTTTTGCCCATTCACTGAATGGATCAATATCTTGTTGCAATTTTATACATTCCCCCAATACTATTTACAATTCTGCTTATCTTTCTGTCACTGCCAAACTTGGACACATGGCCTTGTATCCCATCATCCAAGTCATTAATGAACATGGTGATACTTGAGGTCCCAACACAGATCCTTACAGCACCACCACTCATGCAGTGCCAGCTGAGATACTTCATTACCAATGTTATTAAAGTCTGGTTTAGGGCAAGGAGGAAGGGAACAGCTTTTGAAATTCAATAAGACAAACTCGAATATCTCTTGAAGCGTGGGCCACATTTGAAACTATTGCTCCTAATCTGCCACATAAATAAGGTTGCTAATCCTGTTCGGTCTTGGAAAGCTGCCAGGGTGTGGGAAAACAGGACATTTTCTTCAGGTAGCCAAAGTTATCTCCTCCGGTAAACAACCAACCAGAAAGGAATGAAGGCTCTCAGGTCAGTGTAGGTTGTACCAAACAAACCAGCCAGTGCTAATCATTTCACATTAATCAGCTGTAACTAGGTAATTGCAAGGTGTGTCCAAATTGTTGCACTCAGCATAGATTGTGCAGCACGGTGGCTCAGTTGTTAGCACTACTCACAGCGCGAGGGACCCGGGTTCGATTCCAGCTTCAGGCGACGGTCTGTGTGCAGTTTGCACATTCACCCTGAGTCTGCGTGGGCTTCCTTTGGGTGCTCCGGTTTCCTCCCATGGTTTAAAGCTGTGCAGGTTAGGTGGATTAACCAGGGGATTGGCAGGGATAGGATGGTGGGGGAGGATCACTGTGGACTCGAAGGGCCAAACGGCCTGTTCCCACACTGTCGGGATTGTGTGATAGATGTTCATCAGGAAATTGTAGCACTTTGCTCTTGTTTTGTGCAATTTTGAAACCTTTTAAAATCATTTTTGCAAATCCTCCCTAAACATCCCAGTGTTTTATTTCTGATTCTGAAAGACAAAGAATTGCAGACGCTAAGGATCTGAAACAAAATCAGAAATTGCAGGAGAAACATCAGCAGCATCGAACAGTGTCTGTGGGAAGACAAAAAGAATTAACGCACTAGGTCCAATGACCCTTCTTCAGATGTTGCTAGACCCACTGAGTTTCTGTAGCAATTTTGGTATTTTTTTCTTTTCTCTCAATGCCAGGTTTGACCTTCATGAGGTTTCCCTCTTTGTAGCTGGTGCTTGGTCGGCTGGGTCTTGCTCATATCCTTTCACAGGATGAGGGCGTCACCAGGTGATACCTACTTGCAGTTAACTAATGGCATTTCAGAGGGCAGTTAACAAACAACCACACTGCAGTCAGCTCAGTGGTTAGCACTGCTGCCTCTCAGCACCATGGTCCCGGGTTCAATTCCAGCCTCTGTCTGTGAATGTCTGTGCGGAGTTTGCACATTCTCCTCCTTTGGCTGCGTGTATCCTCCCACAGTCCAAAGATGAGCAGGTTAGATGGATTGGCCATTCTAAATTGCCATAGCGTCCAGGACTCTGCAGGCTGGGAGAGTTATGCATGGGAAATGCGGGATTATGGGGATAGGATGGGGGTTGGTCTGGGTGGGATGCTCTTTAGAGGGCTGCACAGATTCGATGGGCTGAATGGCCTCTTTCTACATTTAGGGATTCTATGATTCAGTGGGCCAGGAATCATATGTAGGTCAAACCAAATGAGGAAGATAGATTGTCTTTGTTAACTGCTACTAGTGACCCAGTTTAGTTTGTTGGTGCCATCACTGATTCTAGTCTTCAACTCCAGAACCATTAATGTACTGCAATTTGGTCATCAGCAATGCTAGGATTTGAACCCAGAGCATTAGCTGACACCTCTCAGTTAGTGACAGTACTATCACCATCTTTCATGGGTTTTTTTTTTACAATTACAGGCAAGTATTTTGCTTTCTTCTTCAATTTCCATCTGCCCCTCGCCCATCCTACCTCTTATAGTAGCCTTCCGGTGTCCCTGGCAGTCAAATTTTCATTTGTGAAAATTCCGTGAAACACCTTTGGTCATTTTGCCAACATAGAGATGTCAAGCAAATGCTAGCTGTTGTCAGTAGATTACCAAGTATCACAGCCTTTTAGCTTTGTGAGCTAAACAACACAGAGTCTGCTTGAAATGGTATAAAGTTCACATCAACCCAAGTGGTCACTCATGAATATCTCAAGTTGAACATTTAGAGCGAGAGAGAGCGAGAGAGAGAGACCTGGTGAGTTGGGGGTTCGCCATAACTATGTCTGGAATTTGGATGTTGTCCCCATGTCTGGGTGGGTTACCCCCTTTGGGTGCTCTGGTTTCCTCCCACAGTCCAAAGATGTGCAGGTCAGGTGAACTGGCCATGCTAAATTGCCCATAGTGTTAGGTGCATTAGTCAGAGGGAAATGTAGGGTGTAGGAATGGTTCTGGATGAGTTGCTCTTCAGAGGGTTGGTATGGACTTGTTGGGCCAAATGGCCTGTTTCCTTACTGTAGGGAATCTAATCTAATACATCAGTCAATTAGAGTTGAATTGCCAATCTGCACCCTTTTTTTCCCATGGTGTAAATTGCAGTGATCATTTGAAAATTGATTTGGAGATTTGCAGAATTATACTTTGCTTTGCTCAAAAACTGCATGAATCCACGTAAGATTCTGTAAATCCGATTTTTTTTTAGATTAGAATTAGTCTGACTGTTGTGGCACAGATAGCCTCACAGGGAGTTAACACCTTCAATACCTTATCTGGGCCACATTTAAAATCACACAAGACCAGGTTATAGTCCAACAGCTTTAATTGGAAGCACACTAGCTTTCACAGCGCTGCTCCTTCGTCAGCTAGTTGGTGGACTATAACCTGGTCTTGCGTGATTTTTAACCTTGAACACCTCAGTCCAACACTGGCATCTCCAAATCATGACCAAATAAACCTGTTGGACTATAACCTGGTGTTGTATGATTTTTAACATTTGAAAACTGGCGTTCTTGCATTTGCCTTCGTGATGAAAAGTTTTGACTAGGTGCGTCTGTTTATGGCAATGTTCAACTGCTGAATGACTGCTTGCATTTCCCAACTGGCTGTTGTCAACAGCTCTTCCCATCCCAATTTCACAGTTATTGCCCAAAGAAGCATGAACAGCCCATTCCAAACATTTAGCCTCACAATGTAAGAAACCAGGAGGGATAGCAAACAAGGCTCAATAATCCCCTAACCACCTCAGCAAGGGTTAGGGGAAACTGGCCAAAATATCATTGAGTAGTCAAAGCTACAGTGTGAAAATTACTTGAAATTTTGACATACATACATTTTATGACTGAAATGTTACACTTTCATTTGGGTGGGTAGATGTTGCAAGCTTTTTTTAAAAAAGAGTGAACTTGTTCTGCTCATAGAAGATGGATCAACATATTTTCATCAATAAGTCAGGCAGCTGCACAGGACTTTTATGGCACAGTTGTAGTGTCCCTACCTCTGAACAAGGAGACCCAGGTTCAAGTTCCTCCTGCTCTCGGAGGTGTGTTATATGATCCCTTAACAGATTGATTAAAAATATCTATTAGTCAGCTGCACAAACATCAATAATCACGCAAGTTACAAACTAATTTCAGAATATTGATTAGGCTGAAATGTCTTTGAAAGGAACACATCAGGATCTTGCTGTAGACTAGGGATGACACCGTCTGAATGCAAAATCTGCAAACATACTGAAAGATACCAGATTTAACTAGTGCACATTGGACTGCACGTTCATATTTCACTGCTGTGAAATTAAGTGAGAACTGGGTCTAACTGAGCATTTAATCGTCACTGATAGCCTGCATTACACAGCAGGCTTTGCAGCACACCATTGTCATGGAAGGTCTGTTATTTTTGCAAAAGCCAACAAGTCAGCACTTATTAATGACACACTGTGGTCTTACAAGTGCAATAACCTCCATGCAGACCTATCAGCAATTCTTTTGGTTTTAACCTGCAGCATCATTCCTGATGTCAGCAAGTACTCCCTCAGTTAAATAAGGAAGCAACGCAGCGACTAGAGCAACATAGTTACACTGCTCCTTTAACCGACTGAGACATCCTAAGTTGCTTAAGGAACCTTACAAAACAAAGGATGATACTGAGTCACATATGAGGTCACAAATGTTGGTCCAAGAGGGAGGTCTTAAGAAATGTCTTACAGAAATAAAGCGAGATGTTGAGCGTGTGGTGACAAACCTAGACCTTAGGGCTGGGTAAGAAACAGCCACCAATGGTGCAGCAATTATAAATGAGATTCTACAAGAGGCCAGAACTAGGAGTGCAGGTGTCTTAGAGCGATGTGCTGTAGGAGGAGCATACAGAGATAGTGAGGGCCAGTGACCTAATGGGATCTGAAAACAAGGAAGAGAATTTGGATTCAAGAGTTTCTTTGACTCTGGTTCAATGCAGGTCAGTGAAAACAGGGAGGTGAGAGGGGATTAGCATTTGCGACAGCTCAAGACGCAAGAAGCAGAGTCCTGAATGAATTCGAGCTTATTCAAGCTCAAGTGGAAGGTGGGCTCCTGAGGACCTGCAGCAGTTCATTGAATTTGCTGAGTCTAAGAGTAACTACAGACAGGAATAGTTGAATAGAATAGATCAGGGGTCACTTACGTTGAAAGCAACAAATGGGAAGAGTCAGATGACCAATACTGGCTGAGAGAGATACAGAGCGAGAGAGAGATACAGAGCGAGAGAGAGACAAGAAAGAGAGAAAGAGACAAGAATGAGACGCAAGCATGAGAGACAGACATGCAACAGTTTGAAAGAGAGAGAGAGTAAAAGGGAGAGATATGTGAGAGAGAGAGAGAGAGAGAGAGAGAGAGAGAGAGAGAGCGCACGTGCGTGAGCATGAGAGTGAGAGAGACACGAGTGTGTGAAAAAGAGTGAAAGAGAGTGCGCAACAAACACAAGAATGAAAAAGAGAAACAAGAGAGAGAGTGCGAGCATGAGAGTGAAAGGGAGAATAATCGTTAAAGATAGTGTGAAAGTGAGAGAGAGAGAGAAAAAGGAGAAAGAATATCTGCATTTCTAAAGCACTTTTATGAATCTGAATCTCTAACTACTTTGAATTTATTTCTACTCTCATGGCCAATTCCTGTTCACCATATGTTTACCTTTGTGGTAAGAACTTTAGTATAATCTTTCAGTAATGCACTAGGGGAACAAACAGTGGATTGTGTTGCGCAATTGCTCTTAACTATTGGATACATCTGATAGTTTCACAAGGCCCCACTTCAGTTGTCAAAGTGACACATCAAATCTTGATTTATGCACAAAACGTGTCAAGACTGGCAAGGCAGCTGACAGCGAGTTAAAGAACAAACTGGAAGCGCGGCTACATAGCACTTTTCACATCCATAGCACGTCCCAAACCACATCGTGGACACAGGAGTATGTTTTGAGATTTGGTCACAGCAGTATTGTGTGCAAACCTGGCAGCCATTCTGCGTACCCATGCTGGATTTGCTGATTAAAAAATATCTTGCATTGATAGTGCACCAGAAAACATCAGGATCTCCCACCGTGCTTTACAACTCATATAATAAAGTGCTTTTGAAATGTAGTACTATTTGGTACTGACTGCAACCTCATTGACAAGGCTAGTGATTGGGGCTGTTAAATGGGGCCAGTCAGGGAATCAGGTTAATATTGGTTGATCAGTATAACCAGGAAATTAGAATCTCTCCGGTTTTGAGAGCTGGCTGGCCACAGTCAGTGTCCTGTGCAATAGTAATTCCACTGTTAGAATGCAGGAAGTATGGCAGACAGCACAGCAAGATTCGGCAGACAGCAACAAGTTCAATGCCCAGCTATTGATTTTATTAGTATCGGTTGCATGGAAGGTGGGTTACACATTGAGCAGCCCACAAAGGTGAGTTCCTCAGCTCTTCAAGAGCTTTTCATATCCACCTAATACCTGACTGAACTGTACGGTCCAATCAGAAAGCAAGGAATTTATCAACTAAAATGTGCCACTGGGACAGAGAAGCAGCATTTGGAAATAAAAGTTTTGCAACATGTTAAGATTACACACGTTGCATGGGCAGGTTAGTTTTGGTGCAATTTAAGGATTTAGTTACTGAATTCACTGTATTGTCAGGAGTTTGGCCCATTGCACAGCTTTCGCAATTTAAATCAAACCCTTATGAGCTCAACTGCAAATGCATTTTTCTACATGACAACAGTGACTACTACAATGTCAAACATTTCGAGCCTTCCAGGGTACTATATAAACGCTGGCCTCCCATTTTAGTTTTTGCCAACTTGCATTTGTAAATTAGTCGTTTAACACTATATTGCCTCCCTATTTAGAAATGTACCACAGGAGTGTTTACAGCAAAATTCAAAACCTCGTATAAATGGCAAGGTGCTCCACACATTTACTGGAAGAGATTCCCTGTTAATCTTCTGGAGAGGGAATATTATAGATTCTGACTCCATTAATTTAATTCATGCTACTGATTGCTCATTTCATACAAAAGTTACTCACATTGAATAAGTTGTTTCAAAACTCACTGATTTCTTCACTGAAATCTCTCCAAGGAATAAAATGTCCTGACTTCACAAAACAATAAAATTTTATCTAATTTCTCCTGTTGTTTAACCATCTGCTGGAAAGTCATACTTCACAGAATCCCTACAATGCAGAAACAGGCCATTTGGCCCATCGAGTCCACGCTGACCCTCCCCTATCCTGTCCCTATAACCCCACATTTCCCATGGCTATTTCAGCTAACCTTCACATTAATGGATGCCAAGGGTAATCTAGCGTGGTCAATCCACCCTAATCTGCACATGTTTGGACTGTGGGAGGAAACCAGAGCACCCGGAGGAAACCCAGGCAGACACAGGGAGAACATGCAAACTCCTCCACACAGTCGCCCGAGGGTGGAATTGAACCAGGGTCCCTGGTGCTGTGAGGCAGCAGTGCTAACCACTGAGCCACCAACAAGCCAACTACTTGCAGTGACCAACTAAAAACATCTAGCACGCCACCAATGTCTGAAAACCTTGTGAAGTTGGCATTTTCCCAGGATAAGAGGGAACTCAGCGTGACAGCCAGACAACCGTTCAGTCACTGCGTTGGCCAGAGGTGTGTTTGATTTTTAACAACTTCACTCCCCTCATCGTTCAAGGCTTGTTCCACGTGGTTTTATTTTCGGAAAGCTATGTGAAGAAATGGAACATTCAAGGCCTTGTGCTGTGTTGTGGCAGTCATACACCAAGTTACAGCATTAACTGTTTACTGCATTTGACATAAATACTGCTGCATTGCCTCAGGCGCAAGTCATTCTTCCCTTCACTGGCACTGGTGTCAAACATTTGTGCTTGATGAATACAACTATCAGGATGTACCTTGTATGCCGTGTAGTCCTCAAACTCGGTAATAAGGGCTACAAGAGAGCTCAGCAATATTGAATTGCAAGCTTTGTCCTATATTTGTGTCACGTTGGTGTTAAACTTATTAACTTACAATTCTTTGCAAAATCAATTTAAGCATTCAAGATACTGCAGCCATAATCTGGTTCGCAGAATGAACCCAGTTTACTTTAATGAAGTATTTGTTACAACTGTAATGGGAGAAATGTACTGGAAATCAAAATCCATGACTGCAGTCACACCATTAGTAAAAATGTGTTGATTCAATCACCAAAACTGGCCAAGTAATTCTCTTTTTTTTTTAACTGCTATCCAGTATAAAAGGGATTTTCGTTAGTCTTCTATGACGAAACTGTGGCTTTAAAAGGCTAGTGTGTCTTTTTTGTTTAAGGGAGGTTTTAAAGCAGAAATGTGGAGCAGTCTACCAGAACCACTGGGATGAACAACTTGTGAGTCCTTATTTGTTTAAAAAAAAAGATGAAACAATAGAAGCAGCCTAAATGGGTGTAGTCAAGAAACAAGATTTTTAGTTTTGTTTTCAGCAGCTGCTATTGGGATCTTGAAGAAGTGAAAGCTACTTAGAACATAGAACAGTACAGCACAGAACAGGCCCTTCAGCCCATGATGTTGTGCCGACCATTGATCCTCATGAATGCACTCTCAAATTTCTGTGACCATATGCATGTCCAGCAGTCTCTTAAATGTCCCCAATGACCTTGCTTCCACAACTGTTGCTGGCAACGCATTCCATGCTCTCACAACTGTCTGTGTAAAGAACCTGCCTCTGACATTCCCTCTATACTTGCCTCCAACCAACTTAAAACTATGACCCCTTGTGTTAGCCATTTCTGCCCTGGGAAATAGTCTCTGGCTATCGACTCTATCTATGCCTCTCATTATCTTGTATACCTCAATTAGGTCCCCTTTCCTCCTCCTTTTCTCCAATGAAAAAAGTCTGAGCTCAGTCAACCTCTCTTCATAAGATAAGCCCTCCAGTCCAGGCAGCATCCTGGTAAACCTCCACTAAACCCACTCCAAAGCATCCACATTTTTCCTATAATAGGG
>NC_057747.1:21200337-21269187 GCF_004010195.1 Chiloscyllium plagiosum | reverse complement strand
CATCTGCCACCTCTCAGCCCATCTCTGCATCCTGTCAATGTCATGCTGCAGCCTACAACAGCCCTCTATACTGTCAACGGCACCTCCAACCTTTGTGTCATCTGCAAACTTGCTAAACCATCCTTCAATCCCCTCATCCAAATCATTAATAAAAATTACAAACAGTAGAGGCCCAAGGACAGAACCCTGTGGAACACCACTCACCACTGACTTCCAGGCAGAATATTTTCCTTCTACTACCACTCGCTGTCGTCTGCTGGCCAGCCAATTCTGTATCCAGACAGCTAAGTTCCCCTGTATCCCATTCCTACTGACCTTCTGAATGAGCCTACCATGGGGAACCTTATCAAATGCCTTGCTGAAGTCCATATACACCACATCTACAGCTCGACCCTCTTGTTCCCCTCTTTTGGCGACAGCTGAAAGCCGGGGGTTCTCTGCCTGCAATGGAAGTTGCATGTGAGACAATCAGCTTTCTGAGTTTGTCTTTACTGAGGGTCTGTTTATGGGATGTTGCTATATTGGAACAGCTAATTAGTAACAATGACTGTATCTATTACTCTGTTAAGATTTCAAATAGAATTAAGTTATTCCTATTCCTTTTTTCTTCTGTTGTATTTTAAATAGAGTGGATGAATAAAATGTGTTGTGCTTTTAATTTGACCAATTGAATTGCAACAGGAACACAACACCTTACATTTGAAGTGAGGAAATGTTAGAATCAAGACCATTTTCTGAATATTTTGAGGGGGTTTTTAAAGTCCATAACACTTTTTTAACAAACTAATTTGTATACTGCTGATAAAAGGAACATTGTGTTAAAGTGTTTCCTCTTGCCACTCAGCAGGACAATTTGTAAGAATACCAATTCATGAGGAAACCCAAGATTAACTGCATAACAGGAGAATGTTGACTGGTTGACAAGTAGATCCTGATTGACAGAGGCATTGCCACACTAATGCACTAGTTAATAATAATTGACAGTTAGCTGCCATTCTTTGATTCAACTTTAAACCAGGCAAGTTAACATTGATGTGGTTCATGTTTTGCCCTCAGAATTATACTGGTGAATTAAAGAGCTGGTTAAAAATTTAAAGGTAACTTGGCGGTTCAAAAGCAAATAGCACTGATGGGTGCATTCTCTACCAAAGTCCACTTACCAACCAGTCAGCACACTCCTGTCATGCAGCACAGATGTTATTTCAGCCTGTGAATTGGTCTTCTTGCAAACTGTCCTGAAGAGTACAAGATGAAAAGCTTCAACCAAATGCATATTGTTTCAGTATTCCTTAAGTTCTGTATTATTTCCAATCTATTTATTATAACACCAATCCCATTCTTAAAACAACTGTAAAACACTGGTTAAAATATCAGGAATTATAATCCATCCCCTTAACGCAAAAGACTACTGCACTCATCCAACTCAGAAAAAGAACAGGTCGGGAGCATATTTAAAGAAAAAGGGGCAAAAAATAAACACTCCTGTTGGTCAATTTGCTTTTATTTGCTCATGAAACAAAGGTATTGCTGGCCTGCCAGCATGTATTGCCTATCCTTAGTTGCCCAGGAGGCAGTTAAGAGTCAACCACATTGCTGTAGGTCTGGAGTCATGTGTCGGCCAGACCAGGTAAGGATGGCAGTTTCCTGCCCTTAAGGACAGGAGTAAACCAGATGGATTTTTCAAACAATGGTTTCATGGTTGTCATTAGACTTTTTGTTAGATAATTATTTTATTCAAAATACACCATCTGCCCTGGTAGGATTTGAACCCAGGTCCTGACAACATTACTCTGGTCTCTTCATTTATAATCCAGCGATAATGCCACCAAGCCACACAAAAGGCCAGAATTTAATGAATCTCATAGTCCATCAGATTTCTTGTTGATGATATCGAATAGCTGAGAGCTGTTGATGGCTGGAAAATCATCAGTTCAGAATGTAATCAAGCTGGATTCAAGTGGCCACAGTTCAGAGTTTCAGAGTTTACAAGATAGTCAGAAATACTGAAATATCATAGAATCATATCATAGAATCCCTACAATGTGGAAACAGGCCATTTGGCTCAGCAAGTCCAAAGGGTATCCCACCCCAGACCCATTCCTCTACCCTATCACTCGATATTTCTCCTGACTAATGCAGCTAACCTACTCACCCCTGAACACTCTGGGCCATTCAGCATGGCCAATCTATCTAACCTGCAACATCTTAGGACTATGGGAGGAAATCAGAGCACCTGCAGGAAAGCCATGCAGTCACAGGGAGAACTCCACACAGTGCCTCACAGTGCCTGGGACTGAAATCGAACCAAGGTCCCTGGCACTGTGAGGCAGCAGTGCTAACCTCTGAGCCACTGCGCCCATGGAAACTTTCAGGTTTCCCAAAAGTTCGACTGGAGGAACAAGGGAGGGAAACATGCAGTTTCTGGGGTTTCGTTCTGAATGACTAACTCGGCCTGTGAAACAGAAAACTCTCTCCTGAAATGGTTGCAAAGCCCCAGATAGAGCGGACACAGAAAAGATGTTTCAGTTGAGGGCATAGCTCCTGAGTGAAGGGATGATCCTTTCGAACGGAGATGAGAAGGAATTTCTTCAGCCAATGAATCTGTGGCATAGGGCTGTGAAGGTCAAGTCATTCCATGTATTTAAGACAGAGATGGATAGGTTCTTGATTAGTAAGAGGATCAAAGATTATGGGGAGAAGGCAGGAGAACTGGGTTCAGAAATACATCAGCCATGATCGAGTGGTGGAGCAGACTCAATGGGGTGAATGACCTAATTCTGCCCTTACATCTTATGGTCTCATTAGCGCAAAGACCTGACACTCTCCTTAAAGCCTAGCTTCCAGCAATCAGAGCCACAAACATTGTCTCCTAAAAAAACATTTGTTTATCTTTTCTTTTTGTAGACACCAGGTTAAACACTGAACTGTTGACTTCACTGTCAAGAAACCACATGATAAATCCTTTATAATCCAGTTCCACATCTTCTAGCTTTTCACACAGTACATAAGTATAAATATAAATCTGTGCTCCCCATATGTTTTTTTCTGTCTACGTTATCCTGCCAAATATTGCTACATCACTTCAATAGCTTATTTTCCACTTGCATGGAGCTGGCACAATTTTTTTGTTTAAAAACTAATGCGTTTTGCTCTTTCAAAGCAACTGTCTCAGAACTGCTGCAAGTTAAAACCATCAGACGTTTGTCTTCAAGCAATGTCTGTCTGTTTAACCCTGATAAGGAGCTCATCTGGAAATGCACAAATACTTCCAGTACTGCCCACGTACATCAACTCCATAAATGGTAAGAATGAATGATCACCTTTCATATTAATACAGCTGGAGGTACAATAATTCAATGCCAGAGAGTAACACTGTGGAATGAATTTTCACAATTAAGTGACCATCTCACCAAAGGTTGACAAATTTTACTTGCTTCGTAGCTCATTTGTGTTGCAACTTGTGTGTTAGTGCAAACCAACTTCACAAGAGGAACCAAACTGACTCAGGAATCAGGGCCACCCAAAGAGAGATTCCTTGGAGTCTCAGTCCATATCACTCTCCATATATCTGATATTTGATCTTCTTCACACAAGTGTGAAACACTCATGCTCCTTTACCCAGGAGTCAAAACGTATGGGTTCAGTGCATCCAGCGATGGCCTTTCAGCTGTGATTGTGTACGCTCAGCAACACAATTTTGCATTTTGTTTGGTTTTCCAGTTCTTGAGTTGTTTCACCTCTCATTGGTCGCTGTCGCACTCCAATCGGTCGCTATGTTATTATAATTATTGATTCTTTCCACTAGCACAGCAACACCTCAATGTATTAAAAACAATAAAATGTTGGGGATCCAAGCAAGCCAGGCAGCACCCACGGACAGAGAAGCAAGCTAGCGTTTTGAGTCTGGATGACTGGACTTGGAAGATAGAGAATGTGGGGAAATACATAGTGACATCTTGAAATATGTCCATATTACCGAGGAGGTGGTGCTCGATGTCTTGAAATGCATATAAGTGGATAAATCCTCAGGACCAGATCAGGTGCAGTCTAGAACTCTGAGAGAAGCTATGGAAGTGATTACTGGGCCCCTTGCTGAGATATTTGTGTCATCGACAGTCACAGGTGAGGTGCCTTTTGACTGGAGGTTGGTTAATGTGGTGCCACTATTTTAAAAAGGTGGTAAGGACAAGTCAGGAAACCACAGATCAGTGAGCCTGTGAGAGGGAATCCTGAGGGACAGGATGTACATGTATTTGAAAAGGCAAGGACTGATTAGGGATATGGCTTTTTGCGTAGGAAATCATGTCTCACAAACTTGACTTGAGTTTTTTGAAGTAACAAAGAGAATTGCTGACGGCAAAGCAGTGGATGTGATCTATGTGGACTTCAGTAAGGCATTCGATAAGGTTCCCCATGGGAGACTGGTGAGCAAAGTTAGATCTCATGGAATACAGGGAGAACTAGCCATTTGGATACTGAACTGGCCCAAAGGTAGAAGACAGAGGGTGGTGGTGGAGGGTTGTTTTTAGACTGGAGGCCTATGACCAGTGGAGTGCCACAAGGATCGGTGCTGGGTCCACTGCTTTTCTTTATTTATATAAATGATTTGGCTGTGAACACAGGAAGTTTGCAGAAGACACCAAAATTGGAAGTGTAATAGACAGCAAAGAAGGCTACTCAGAGTATAACAGGATATTGATCAGATGGGCCAATGGGCTGAGGAGTGGCAGATGGAGTTTAAGTTAGATAAATGCGAGATGCTACATTTTGGAAAAGCAAATCTTAGCAGGACTTATACACTTAATGGTAAGGTCCTAGGGAGTATTGCTGAACAAAGAGACCTTGGAGTGCAGGTTCATGGTTCCTTGAAAGTTGAGTCACAGGTAGATAGGATAGTGAAGGCGGTGTCTTCCTTTATTGGTCAGAGCATTGAGTACAGGAGTTGGGAGGTCATGTTGCAGATGTACAGGACATTGGCTCGGCCACTTTTGGAATATTGCGTGCAATTCTGGTCTCCTTCCTATTGGAAAGATGTTGTGAAACTTGAAATAGTTCATAAAAGATTTACAAGGATGTTGCCTGGGTTGGAGGATCTGAGCTACAGGGAGAGGCTGAACAGGCTGGGGCTGTTTTCCCTGGAGCATCGGAGGCTGAGGGGTAACCTTATTGAGGTTTATAAAATTATGAGGGGCATGGATAGGGTAAATAGACAATGTTTTTTTTCCCCTGGGGTGGGGGAGTCCAGAACTAGAGAGCATAGGTTTAGGGTGAGAGGACAAAGATATAAAAGGACCCAAGCGGCACCTTATCCATGCAGAGGGTGGTATGTGTATGGAATAGGCTGCAAGGATATATGAATAGGAAGGGTTGAGGGGATAGGGATCAAGTGCTAGCAAATGGGACTAGATTGGGTTGGGATATCTGGTCGGCATGGACGGGTTGGACCGAAGGGTCTGTTTCTGTGCTGTACAGCTCTATGACTCTTCATCAGAACTGAAGACTCGAAACGTTAGCGTGCCCTCTCTCTATGGTTGCTGCCTGACCTGCTGTGATCGCCAGTACTTTTTGTTTTTCGGACAGATTCCAGCATCTACAGTAATTTGCTTCTATAACCTTTCAATGCAGGTAGGTCTGATGTTTCAATGCAGGTAGGTCTGATGATACACTCCATCACCTTAATACGCCTGGGGTCCTTTCATCTGACGGTACTATATGATTGCCAGTTGTTGTGATAAGTCAACTGTTGAAGGCATTATAACTACATTTTAAGCTGTCAGACCCACATACAAGTATCAAAATATTCACCACCAGCACTTTCACTGCCCAGACTTTTGACAATGGTCTGCCATAATGAGATATCAGTGCTGGATGTCAGTGGACACCAACTGAGGTGGTCATGGCTTGAGCCCCGTTACAAAGACTTGAGCACATAACGCAGGGTGACAATCACAGAACATAGAAACATAGAAGATAGGATCAGGAGGTGGCCATTCGGCCCTTCAAGCCTGTTCTGCCATTCATCATGATCTTGGCTGATCACCCAACTCAATAGCCTAATCCTGCTTTCTCCCCATAACCTATTTGCCTTTAGGTTATATATCTAGCCACCTCTTGAGTACATTCAATGTTTTGGCATCAACTCCTCCCTGTGGTGATTAAGTCCACAGGCTCACCACTCTTTGGGTCAAGAAATGTCTCATCTCCATCCTAAATGGTCTACCCTGATTCCTCAGACTGTGACCCCGGTTCTGAACGCACCCAATTGAATGGGAATGCTGCACAGTTGAAGGTATCATTCTTTGGACAAACTGCTGAACAATCAAAGCTCTGTCCCCTCAGGTGGACAGTAATGTTCATCTTTTAAAGTGATTTCCTTATTTTCCTAATTTATACTACGAAGAATTGTAATGTAGAACTTTTACCTTTTTCCTTTATTTCTCCATTTTTGCACCTAACCTATTTTCGTACCCCAGATTTGTAACTGGGTACTTTGTACCTAAGGTGTTAGTGACATTGTACGCTTTTCACTGGACACCTGTACTTGAGTACACGTGACAATAAAATCTAATGCTGAGGATCCCAATGTTCTATTACAAAGAAGAGGAGATTTTCCCCAGAGTGCTGACCACATTTACCCATCCAGCCACATCATTAAAGTGGATGGTGTCTCAGTGCTGTTAGCGGGAGCTTGCTGTATGCATACTGGCTGTTGACTTTTCTGGGTTACTACAGAGGCTATGTTCCAGAAAGTCCTTCATTGGCTGTTCAATCTGAAATCCCTACAGTGTGGAAGCACGCCATTCGGCCCATCAAGTCCACACCGATACTCTGAGAAGCGTCCCATCCAGACCTGGCTTCCCCCCACCTACCCTGTCCCCATAACTCCATAGTTAGCATGGCCATCCCTACACATCTCTGGACACCATGGGCAATTTAGCATGGCCAATCCACCGAACGAGCACATCTTTGGACTGTGGAAGGAAACCTGAGCACCCGGTGGAAACCCACGCAGACACGAGGAGAACGTGCAAACTCCACACAGACTGTCGCCCGAGGGTGGAATTGAACCCAGGTCGCTGGAGATGTGAGGCAGCGGTGCTAACCACTGAGCCACCATGCCACCCTACTTTGAACACTTTGGAGCTTCCTCAGCTCACACAAGGTACAAATGTCATGCAAGATGCTTCTTTCTTTGTTGTGAGGCCAGTGGCAAACAATCATCGAAGGCTCCAACCCTGCAAATTTGATTTCTTGGACACCGGAGCCGCAACCGAGGGCCTTACCATTCAGACCAGTCTTTCACGATAGACGGGCCTCTCTCGAACACTTGAAATCAAACTGCTGCACAGTGGAACTGAACTTGCACTCCTCGTTGATTCAGTGTGCTGCCCTCAGAGACTTGACCTCCCCTCTTTCTTTTCTTTGCAAAATCCCTTTCTCCTTCTTGTGTCAGCCCCACAAAGGAACAGAAATTGAGCTAGTACTCACTAAGGCACTGTATACAACGCCAGGTCACTCACTCCAGCTTCTGTTGCACCTGCAGGCTTCCATCTGATACTCAGTCCAAGTATATGGCCACAATCCATCGTCCTACTGAATTCACCCAGTGTTTTCCCAAGACAATAGGTTCATTCATTCTGGGGCTGAGCACCAAAACAAGTCTTGTTTGTTAGAAAGAACCAGGAACACATGTCAGTATCAAGTTGCTGTGTGACAATCTGCTCGACGAGATCTATTTACCAGGAGCTAGTGCAAGAAGAAAATTCTTCAATACAGCGGGCATCTGTGTGAAACCTGAACAGTCCCACGGAAACAGAAATCCCACCTCTTCTCAGCTCTAGCCTTCCTTGTTTTGTTTGCAATGTCCAGGTTCCGGTGAGGTCAACAGCAATTAGGGGGGGAGCAATGTGCAGACATGCAGTAAAAGGCCCCAAGGTGTTTCACTGAAGCCTTTTCAGACAAAGTAGGTCACAGAGCCATGTGAGTAAAGGTAAAGGTCCAACCCAGACCAAAAGGCTGCTCTTCCATGAAAGGGATAGAGACAACTGGTTGTACTGAGGGTGACCATGCCTCCAGGCGAGGGGAAAGGTTGAGAGGGAGAGCCCTTCACGGTAACCTCAGCCAGTTCAGGAATTCAAGCCACACACATTCCTGATGAAGAGCTTATGCCCGAAACTTTGACTGTCCAGTTCCTTGAATGCTGCCTGAATGGCGGTGGTTTTCAAGCACCACACGTTTGGACCCCTGTTGGCATCCCTCTGCATCACAAATCAGCCGTCCAGTAACTGGGCCGCCACGATCATATCGAAAGATAGATCAGGCTCAAAGGGCCGATTGCCCTACTCCTGCTCACATTTCCTATGTTTTCGAGGTTAGATACAGCTCAGGAGAGCAGCTGAGGAAAGGTCATCAAGGGACGGAATGAAGTTAATTGGGAGGTTGGGGACACAACAATAAATCTGAAAAGGGGGCTCATCTGATGCAATCACAACAGAGGACTCCAGATATGTGAGCAATGAGATCACAGGGATATCCAGGGGTATTATGTCTGTACCCACCTGTCATCAGCTTTCTTCATGCGTTGATTTGTTGAAGGCAGTGCATACATTCAAATAGCAATGAAATGGTCAGCTATTTGTTTTTCTCTCTCTCTCAGGTTTTACTGAAGTTGCTTAAAGGAAGAATGACAGCCCAGAGAGCTTTGACACCACCGCACTGCTTTGGTGCACTTGGCTAAGCTACAATAAATTATTGCCCAATTTCAACTCTGTGAAAGTGAATGGATTTTCAGTGCAATGTTAAAATTGGATGTTCGTAGCACTGGAATAGAACATTACAACGCAGTACAGGCCCTTTGGCCCTCGATGTTGCGCCAACCTGTGGAACCAATATAAAGCCCTTCTATCCTACGCTAATCCATTTTCATCCATGTTTATCCAATGACCATTCAAATGCCCCTAAAGTTGGTGAGTCTACTACTGTTGCAGGCAGTGTGTTCCATGCCCCTACTACTCTCTGAGTAAAGAAACTATCTCTGACATCCGTCCTATATCTATCACCCCTCAATTTAAAGCTATGTCCCCTCGTGCTCACCATCACTATCAGAGGAAAAAGGTTCTCATTGTCCACCTATCTAACCCTCTAATTAACTTATATGTCTCAATTAAGTCACCTCTCAACCTTCTTCTATCTAACGAAATCAGCCTCAAGTCCCTCAGCCTTTCCTGAATGGACCTTCCCTCCATACCAGGCAACAGTCTAGTAAATCTCTTCTGAATCCTTTCCAAAGCTTCCACATCTTTCCTATAATGTGGTGACCAGAACTAATACAACAAGGGGTGCAATGTTCAAATTTCATCACGGTAAGGTATGGCCTACCATTCAAAGAAAAGGGGCATATTCTTGCTAGGTGAAGCTAACCATCGTTCATCTCAGTTTGGTTACAAATCAGTGCAGTCACTTAGGAGACTGGTCGTTTCTCATCAATAATATCACTTAGTATAACACAGCATCCACTTGCCTGGATGAGTGCAGCTCCAACAACATTCAGTACTTCTCCTGATACCATCCAGGACAAAGCAGCTCGCACGATTGACCCTCCATCCACCACCTTCAAGATTTACCCCCCTCACCGTATGCATAGTGGTAGGCAATTGTAACTTCAACAAGATTCACTGCAGAAATTCATCAAGGCTCCTTCAACAGCACCTTCCGAACCCATGGCCACCACCATCTAGAAGGACAAGGGTAGAAAATGTATGGGAACACTCCCATTTGCAAGTTCCCCTCTAAGACACTCACCACCCTGACTTGGAAATAAATCAGTGCTCTTTCAGTGTCACTGTGTCAAAACCCTGGAACTCCCTCATAATGGTACTGTGGGGTTACCTACAGCATTGGACTTCAGTGAAAGAAAAAGGCAGCTCACCAACACCCTCTCAAGGGCAACAAGGAATGGGCACTAAGTGCTGGCCCAGCCAGTGACATCAACATAAGACGTAGGAGCAGAAATTAGGCCATTCAGCCCATCGAGTCTGCTCTGCCATTCAATTGTAGATGATAAGTTTCTCAACCCAATTCTCCTGCTTTCTCCCCGTAACCCTTGATATGCAAGAACCTGTCTATCTCGATCTTAAATATACTCAATGACCTGGCCTCTGTAGCCTTCTGTGGCAGTGAATTCCATAGATTCCCCACTCTCTGGCTGAAGACGTTTCTCCTTACCTCTGTTCTAAAAGGTCTTCCGTTTACTCTAAGGCTGTGCCCTCAGGTTCTAGTCTCTCCAACCAATGGAAACAGCTTCCCAACATCTACTCTGTCCAGGCCATTCAGTATTCTGTATATTTCAATTAGGTCTCCCCTCATTCTTCTAAACACCATCGAGTGTAGACCCACGGTCCTCAAACGTTCCTCATATGTTAAGCCTTTCATTCCCGGGACCATTCTCAAGAACCTCCTGTGAATATGCTGCAAGACCAGTACATTCTTCCTGAGATATGGGGTCCAAAACTGCACACAATACTCCAAATGTGGTCTGACCAGAGCCTTATAGAGCCTCAAACACACAATGCAGCTTTTATATTCAAGCCTCTCAAAATAAATGCTATAATTGCATTTGCCTTCCTAACCACTGACTCAACCTGAAGTTTACCTTGAGAGAATCGTGGACTAGAACACCCAAGTCTCTTGGCACTTCAGAACTCTGAATTTTCTCCCAATTTAGAAAATAGTCCACGCATCTATTCTTCCTACCAAAGCGCATGACCTCACACTTTCCCACATTGTACTCCATCTGCTACTTCTTCATCCAGTCTCCTAACCTGTCCAAATTCTTCTGCAGCCTCCCTACCTCCTCAATGCTACCTGTCCCTCTACCTATCTTTGTATCATCTGCGAACGCAGCCAGAATGCCCTCAGTTCCTCCACCTAGATCGTTAATGTATAAAGTGAAAAGTTGTGGTCCCAGCACTGAGCCTTGTGGAACGTCACTTGTCACTCTGTGGGAAGCTAGAGAAGTGATTGCTGGGCCTCTCGCTGAGATATTTGTATCATCGATAGACACAGGTGAGGTGCCGGAAGACTGGAGGTTAGCAAACGTGGTGCCACTGTTTAAGAAGAGCGGTAAAGACAAGCCAGGAACTATAGACCGGTGAGCCTGACCTCGGTGGTGGGCAAGTTGGTGGAGGGAATCCTGAGGGACAGGATGCACATGTATTTGGAAAGGCAAGGACTAATTCGGGATAGTGCGTGGGAAATAATGTCTCACAAACTTGATTGAGTTTTTTGAAGAAGTAACAAAATAGATTGATGAGGGCAGAGCAGTAGATATGATCTATATGGACTTCAGTAAGGTGTTCAACAAGGTTCCCCATGGGAGTCTGATTAGCAAGGTTAGATATCATGGAATACAGGGAGAACTAGCCATTTGGATACAGAACTGGCTCAAAGGTAGAAGACCTTTGAAGACCTCAAAGGTGGTGGTGGAGAGTTGTTTTTCAGACTGGAGGCCTGTGACCAGTGGAGTGCCACAAGGATCGGCACTGGGCCTTCTACTTTTGGTCATTTACATAAATGATTTGGATGCGAGCATAAGAGGTACAGTTAGTAAGTTTGCAGATGACACCAAAATTGGAGGTGTAGTGGACAGCAAATAGGGTTACCTCAGATTACAACAGGATCTGGACCAGATGGGCCAATGGGCTGAGAGAAGTGGCAGATGGTGTTTAATTTGAGTACAGGAGTTGGGAGGTCATGTTGCGGCTGTACAGGACATTGGTTAGGCCACTGTTGGAATATTGCGTGCAATTCTGGTCTCCTTCCTATCAGAAAGATGTTGTGAAACTTGAAAGGGTTCAGAAAAGATTTACAAGGATGTTGCTAGGGTTGGAGGATCTGAGCTACAGGGAGAGGCTGAACAGGCTGGGGCTGTTTTCCCTGGAGCATCGGAGGCTGAGGGGTGACCTTATAGAGGCTTACATAATTATGAGGAGCATAGATAGGATAAATAGGCAAAGTCTTTTCCCTGGGGTTGGGGAGTCCAGAACTAGAGGGCGTAGGTTTAGAGTGAGACGGGAAAGATATAAAAGAGACCTAAGGGGCAATGTTTTCACGCAGAGGGTGGTAAGTGTATGGAATGAGCTGCCCGAGGATGTGGTGGAGGCTGGTACAATTGCAACATTTAAGAGGCATTTTGATGGGTATATGAATAGGAACGGTTTGGAGGGATATGGGCCAGGTGCTGGCAGGTGGGACTAGATTGGGTTGGGATATCTGGTCGGCATGGATGGGTTGGACCGAAGGGTCTGTTTCCATGCTGTACATCTCTATGACTCTATGACCAGCTGCCATCCTGAGAAGGACCCTTTTATTCCTACTCTTTGATTTCTGCCAGACAGCCAAGCTTCTATCCATGCTGGCACCTTGTCCCTACCACCATGGGCTCTTATCTTACTCAGTCGCCTCCTTTATGGCACCTTGTCAAAGGCCTTCTTGAAGTCCAGGTAGATAACATCCTTTGGCTCTCCTTGGTCTAACCTGCTCGTTAGTTCCTCAAAGAATTCCAACAGATTTGTCAGGCATGACCTCCCCTTGATGAAACCATGCTGACTTTGCCCTATTTTACAATGCACTTCCAAGTACAGAGGAACCTTGATTATCTGAAGGACACCGGCGGGGAGTATTTTGCTCGGTTAATCAAATGCTGGATAATCGAGGTTCCTCTGTATTCTGAAATCTCATCCTTCACAATGGATTCCAGGATCTTCACCACGATCAAGATTAGACTAATCAGTCTGTAATTTCCTGTCTTATGTCTTATTCCCTTTTTAAACAAGGGTGTCACATTAGTGAATTTCCAGTCCTCTGGGACCCTCCCTGATTCTAGCAATCCCTGAATAGAGTCCGTCTGATCCAAGTGATTTATCCACCTTCAGACCATTCAGTTTTTCTAGCACCTTCTCCTTGGTGATGCCCATGATGCTCAGCTCTACCCCCGCACCCTCGAATTTCTGGAATATTCCTCGTGTCTTCCACCATGTAGACTGATGAGAAGTAATTATTCATTTCCTTAGTAATTTCTTTGCTCCCCACTATCTCTACAGCATCATCTTCCAACAGCCCAAATTCTACTTTTGCCTTTCTTTTGCCCTTTATATATCTAACAAAATTCTTAGTCTTCCTTTATATTACTGACTAGCTTACTCTCTTACTTAACCCTCTCCCTCCTTATTTCTTTTTTGGTTGCCCTCTGTTGGTCTTTAAAAGCTTCCTAATCCTCTGGTTCACCACATTATATGCTTTCTCTTTTGCTTTTATGCTATCCCTGACCTCCCTAATCAGCCTCATCCTTCCTGTACCATGCTTCCTTCACCTCGGGATGAATTTCTGCTGTGTCTCCTGAATTACTCCCAGAAACTCGTCCAGTCACTGTTCCTCTGTCTTTCCTGCTAGACGCCTCTCCCAGTCAATTCTACAGCTCCTCCCTCATGCTGCTGTAGTTGTCTTTATTCAGTTGTAAAACCGTTACCTCCGATTTCTACCTCCTCCTCGTCAAATTGCAGAGTAAGTTCAATCCTAAGAATTCCTTCACCTTAAGCTCCTTTATCAAGTCTGCCTCATCGCACACCACTGAATCCAGTATTGCCTATTTCCTAGTGGGCTCCACCACAAGCTGCTCCAAAAAGCCAAATCATAGACATTCCACAAATTCTTTTTCTTGCAATCCACCACCAACTGATTTTCCTAGTCCACCTGCATATTGAAAGTCCCCCATGATTACTAACTTTGCCATTCCTACACATCTTTTCTATCTCCTGGTGTATCTTGCACCCCAGCTCCTGACCACTATTGGGAGGTCTGTACGTAACTCCAACTGTAGTCTTTTTTTTAGAACCTTTGCTGTTCCTCAATTCTACCCACACAGATTCAACACCATCTGACCGTCCTTCATTTCTTAGTATTGATTCAATTTCATTTCTTACTAATAAGGCAACCCCATTTCTTCTGCCCACCTGCCTATCCAGATGCCCTTGCAGCCACGTCTCCGCGATGCCCACCACGCCATACCCGCCAATTTCAATCTGCGCCACAAGCTTGTTTACCTAATTCCTTCCAGCATCGCCTCGAACAGATCTAAACAAAAAAATTGTTGGCAAGGTGGAGAGGTCTTGACAGAAACAAACACTGTTCCAGCCAAAAATACTTTCTTGCTCCTGTTTGTACATTCAATAAAATTAAATTGAACACGTAACTTTTAGAATTACCTTCTTCAATCTTCGCAGCAAGTCTCTGGATAACACCTTTTACTTTGGTGATAGATATTGTCTTTGCAGAATTGCTACATACAACCAACTCACTGTCTCAACTGCTTCCTCCATCCCAAACACCTCAACTCTCAGCGAAATGTTATTGCATTAAGCAAGAAAGTTTTCGATTTACTTTCCAGTCAACATTGCTTGTCGCATCTTGATATTCTTGGAATGTAAAATCACTGAATGCTACAGCCACAGAAAGAGGTTATTCCATTCAGTATGCTTACACTCAAGTCCTGCTTGATAGCTCGTCCCATGTTATCATTTGCTTTCAGTGCCTTGAATATTCTTGTTCACGAGACAAGCAATTTTGGTTTACGAAGAATTCAATTTCAATACCAGCTTGCCTTTATATGCTGTCGAGATCACATCAAATTCCCCGGGTGCTTCCTGGGAAGATCAGATTGAAATCAATACCATGCCATCGAAGGTGATATTGATCAAAGAGAGGATTTAAAAGTGAATCTTAAAGGCCAAAACAAGTGGTAGATTTTTAAAGAGTGCGTCTGAAAAGGAGTTAGACAGAGAGGTAAAGAATTGGTGAGATTTGGGTTGAGAACTCCAGAGCTAAGGCCTAGACAACTGAAGCCACACCAACCAACATGGGACCTGCTGGGCAACAAAATACTCCTCCAACCCTTGCCTGGGTAACGAAGTTAAAAACCACACCACACCAGGTTATAGTCCAACAGATTTAATTGGAAGCACTAGCTTTTGGAGTGCTGCTCCTTCATCAGGTGGTTGTGGAGCATACAATTGTAAGGCACAGAACTTATAGCAACTGTGTCCTCCACAACCACCTGATGAAGGAGCGTTGCTCCGAAAGCTGGTGTGTTTCCAATTAAACCTGTTGGACTATAGCCTGGTGTTGTGTGATTTTTAACTTTGTACCCCTCAGTCCAACACCGGCATCTCCAAATCATGACTGGGTAACGAAGGTGGCGTTGCATTTACCACTCAGGACCACTCAAAACACTTTACAATAAAGTATTTTCAAATGGCTATCACTGTTTCATAATAGAGAAAGATGACTCTCTCCCACTCTCAGGATGAGTCTGTAGGTGGCTGTACAGATCGATGGGGTTACTGCAGGCTCTATTACACTGGCAGCAGGTGGTGGTCGCGGGAAGGGGGTGGGTGGGGTGTTGGTGTGGCAGCACGTTCCTTACGATGTTTCCACCCAGCTTCCGCTTTTTCCCCAAAGGCAAGTCTCCAGGGGCTCGCTGCCTTCCTGGATGGTCCACCTCCACTTTGGATGGTCTTGGGCCAGTGATTTCCAGGTGTCTGTGGGAATGCTGCACTTCCCCAGTGAGGCCCTTGAGGGTATTCCTGAAGCATTTCCTTGGTCCACCTGGGGTTCACCGACCGTTTCGGAGCTGGGAGGAGAGCATCTGCTCGGGGAGTCTCGTGTCGGTCATGGGGACGCCAAGCCCAACCCATCACAGCCAATCAATGGGGAAGGGTTGGGTCAGTGCCTCAACGCTGGGCATGTTGGCCTGGTGGTGGACTGCTCCAACGTAGCAGCAGCCAATTTGCTCACAGCACATTCTCTCAAACTGCAATAGAGTAAAAGTTCCATTTGTTTCTGTGAGGTTGGCTGAGGGACCAGGGCATTGAGGATAATTCCATTGCTCTTCCTAGAACCTAATCATGCGATCTTTTACAACCCTTCAAGAAAGCAGGTAGGTTCGGAGTCTCACCCTCCAATTGCAGCCTGGAGGTGCCAGCCCAGGTTCTTGGGCTCCAAACCTGGAGTGGGACTTGAACAGGGAATCCTGTGGCTCAGAAGCAAGGGTGGCACTAACTGAATTACACTTGCTACTCTGCACCGGATACATGAATACAGTAATTTTACTCACACAGGTACGGAGTCAAACAATATGGAGGCATTTACACAGGAAAACCCGAATTTCCTTTGTCATGCCTCATCTTTTGACCTTGTAATTGAATGCAGTACCAGAGTGATTCAGGATTAATTCAAAACGCTGAGTGAGAGACCATTGTTATGAAAAACGGTTCAAGGACTACATTTTATAGACTGCCTCAGTAAACAGTTTGTGATGAGGATCAAAACTGAATCGATTAACTTTGTTTAGCGAGCAATTTGTTTGTCCTCCATGCAACAATAAAGTATGAGAAGCTAGGGGCAACTCATGCCTGTGTGCAGATCATCTCAAATTAATTTACCCAACTGGAGTTTGTTTTAGGAACTAGTTTACACAGTGCCTTTGTCCCTAAAGGAGGGTCTGTGCTCAGTGATATTGAATTACCATTTAGCATATGCTTCTTTCACTGCACAAAGGCAAAATATTCTGCTGGGTATTTTTACGTGAATCATTGCATCACTGCTGCTCTGCAACAGGATGCCTGTTTCCCTTAAAGTCCAAATGGAGTAGAAAGTACTGTTTGCTTCAGAAGGGAACAATTACACAACCAACTATTTGTAGTTACAGGCAGCTTGAGAATCGGAAGTTTCAATTTCGATGCTGACATTAACACCAGGATAGTGGGGGTGGAGAAAATAGGAGAAATTTGCATTTCTATGGAGATTCTCCCAACCCCTGGGTCTTCCAAACTACTTCACAACCAATCAAGTACTTTGGAAGTTTATGCTCTGGGAAATATGACAGCCCGTTTGTCATCTCTGGGAGCTGTGCCCAGGCATTCCGATTGGGGTTGGCAAACCTTATTTGTCCTCGGTCTGATTAAAACTGATCAATTCACCTGCCCTCGGCAGCTGGGGATTCCTGAACCTGACCAGGAATCTGCAAATCCGACAACAGATAGCATTGTACTGAAATCACGCCTCCTACTGCAGCAGTGTACCATGTGCACGTCCACCATACACTGCGACAGCTCCTGCAAAAGCAGGGGTGTTAGGGTGGCAGCTGGTTAAGGGGTTATGGTATCAAGTTGAAAGGGCATCTGATGTAGTGCTCAGTGCAACTCAGTTTCTTTTTTCTTTAAAAGACACTGGTTGAGGGATAAATATTGGTCAGGACACCATAGAGTGTGCCGGTCTTCGGTATTCTTTGATATGGTGCCATAGTTACATTCACTTGAGACAAAGAATGGGGCAGTGGGTTAACATATCATCTATAAGGCAGAATTCATCAAGCAACCAGCACTCAATCAACACTACACTAGAATGTCAGCCTTGATTACGTGCAGGAGTGAGACTTGAGCCTACAACCGACTGGTTCAGAAACAAAAGTGGGGCCCCGAGGCACAGCCACAGGTTTGATCTCTCAGATGTGATGTCATACCGAGGCCCCATTGTCCTGTCAGGGTGGGCTTTTAAAAAAAACTCCACATCAAAGAACAGGAGGTGCATGTTCTCTTGCGTCCTGCTCTATACTTATCCTTCAACTAAAACCATTTCAGTGCTGATAATTGAAGGTTGCTGTCTGTAATTTGGCAATCCCATTGGCCACAACCGTGGCCACACTGTAAAGCAATCTTGACTGGCTTCAGGTCATGAAAGGTGCTATATAAATTCAAGCCTTTCCACTCTTCAATCCAGGAGATGATTTCAGCAACGAATATTAACCCCTGGAACTGGATACCACAACATCCCATGTGTGATGAAGTTTCAAAATCGTTTGCATTTCACTTTCCATCTGTGGCCTTAAATTCTTACCACAAGCTGCAGGGACATTCTGGGAAACCACAGAGACCTAACTGAAACCAACCAGAAAGGCAGCTCACTCAAATCTACTGAAATATTTCTCATACCCCAGTAGTTTTGATGTGGGCTGATCGGGTGAAATGTCTGATCAATACACAGCTGGGAAACAGATGGGGGAGAAATAGAAATTGCGCAGATTCCAAATCCCAAAATTCACATCTGGTTCCCTCCAATGGAGAAGTGAGGCATTCCTATAGTTCAAGCTGTGCTCCAAGGCATCAGAGGTCAGAAATATGAGGACATTTATCAATGAAACAATTCATCTTGGGATTTGCATATTATGGCACAAAAGGAACATCAGATTTATATCGGACGACCCCATGGCTACAGTTTTTCTCCATTCACTCTCCAATACCCAGTCCCCAAACCGCCTCCACCAGAGACAGAAAAGACCCATAACACCAGCAAAAGCAAAGAGTCAAATGCGGAATACAAATACACAGGCTAAAGTACAACAAGACACCCTAGAGTGCCAGAAACGCAAACAGAAATTGCTGGAGATATACAGCAGGTCTGGATACATCTGTGGAGAGAAAGAGAGAGAGAAAGCACAGTTCACATTTTGGATCCACTGACCCATTATCAGAACAGGAAAGGCTATTTAGTTCATTAAGTTTGCTCCACACTCAAGATGGCTGCAGCATCACGAATAAAATGCAACGAAATAACTCCACTGAGGCCCAGTATCCAGTCACCAAGTCCCCCTTAACTTACACGGGGAAAGCCCTTGGCACTAACCCAGCTCCCTCAGAACAGAACCTCTGACACTCCTGTTTATATCTGTCAGCCAGGGCACCCCAATTGGACCAGGTTAACAGCCCCAATCAGGGAACTCATATTCTATGAGGTCCACCTGGCTGACCCTGTTAATCACTATACATTCCTTCACCATCATATCTCTCTCTCTCTCACACACACACACACACACACACACACACACACACACACACACGTTCACTACAACATATTGAGTCTCCCTAATATTTGTTTACAATATAAATAAGGACTTTGTTTGAAAAAGTTCATGGGAAGTGGGTGTTGCTGGCTAGGCTTACACATTTCTGGCCTTTATTACTTCACATTTACCACACCCACTTCCCCAACCCCAAACACACTGAAGTTAAACTTTCAGATGGAAGCAGAGAGAGCACTTTCTGGAAAATGAACACAGAAGTAACCGCCCGGAGATTACGATGCATCATATCAAACCTACAATGTGACACCTCAAAGAAGCAGCAAGAGACTGTTCATACCCAGATGTCTGTTCTGTCTTTCAACTAGGTCAGCACTAACCTGAACCTCAACTCCATCAATCCACCTGGGCTTACAAATAAAACTCGAGAACATGGTGCTGCAAAAGCACAGCAGGTCTGGCAGAATCAGAGAAGCAGGAGCGTCGACGTTTCAGACATAAGCCCTTCATCAGGAATGAGCCCAGTCCTGATGAAGGGCTTATGCCCGAAACGTCGATTCTCCTGCTCCTTGGATTCTGCCTGACCTGCTGTGCTCTTCCAGAAACACACTCTCGACTCTGATCTCTAAAATCTTCTTAGTCCTACTTTCGCCATACAAACAAAACTATCAGTCCTGGTTTTGTTTTTGCAGATTCTTGGTGTGACAAGGCGATGGGCAGTCAGTCAATGCCAGCCTTGTCAGCAGCCCTCCATCCCTGAGACAGGCCAAGCAGCAGCTGTCATCCTGAAGAACTACTTTTAAACTCAGTGAAACTCTCGGACATGTTTAATGGGACAGGAAGTGATCCACAACTAATCAGCTCATCAATCTATCATTGCCTCACTGTGGCTGCAACAGTTTCATACCAACCACAATTGGCTCCAGAATTGGCTCTCTTCACCCAGAGAGTGGTGGCTGTGTGGAATGCTCTGCCCCAGAGGGCAGTGGAGGCCCAGTCTCTGGATTCATTTCAGAAAGAGTTGGATAGAGCTCTCAAGGATAGTGGAATCAAGGGTTATGGAGATAAGGCAGGAAGAGGATACTGATTAGTAATGATCAGCCATGATCATATTGAATGGTGGTGCAGGCTCGAAGGGCTGAATGACCTATTCCTGCACCTATTGTCTATTGTCTATAAAAGGGGTTGATTTCTGCTCGCTCTAAGACAATTAAAGTAATGGAGACATTTTCAATTCTATGGGAAATACTGTATTAGAAACTGCAGCAGAATACACCTAATCATTTTGGCAATGTGATTCTAAAAGGTTATTAAATTCTTGGATTGGAAAACACACCCACGCTGACTGAACAGCAAAGAAAGGCAATGATTATGTACAGTCCCTTATTTTTGGCTTAATTACAAGCAAACTGTTACAAGCAAAACAGATCTGAAAGATCTCATATTCTGAAGCATTCCTGAAAATCCTGTCTGAAGTGTCACTCACCAAATCCTGCCCTCATGATGAATATTAAACCTCTTGTGACTCCATTAAAGAGGAATATGACCTCTCCTCAACAGTAATATCCCTTCCCTAGAAACTTTCACCCAAACAGGAAAGGAAATGAAGTTGATCAAATAGTTCTTCCACACAGCTAGATTCACAGGTACTAAAGAAGCGAGTGCCTACATACAGCAAGACAATTAAATTTTAGTTTATAATGAAATGTAAGTGGTTGTTTTTGTTTTGTGGCTGTTATGTAGATAATCATGTGACTGCATTGTCATAGAGCCATGCAGTACAGAATGGATCCTTTGGCCTATTGAGACTGTAGTGGCAAACAAAATCCCACCATTCGCGTACTGCCATCATCTTTCCACCTTCATGGTCCATCCACCAGCATCTATTGGGTGCGAGAGGTCTGGCTGGCTGAGGTTACCAGAAGGGCTCTCCTTCTCAACTCCAGCCCTTGCCTGATGTTGAACCCATACCACCCGTCTCTCTGCACTACGACGTTTAGAAATTGTGTGTAGCACATACACTTGGTGCTATAGCAACTCATTAGGACTGCTTCGACAGCCCGTCCCCAAGTGTGCTGCTATCCCCTCTCCCGAGAAAACACACCACTACCGAGTCGAGTCACCCAGTCAGCCAGGACTACATCGCTGTTCTTTCCTCATCGCCAAGTCCAAACTCTCCCTGTCAGTACCCCAGACAGTAAATGTCTAACTTGCCAACAATGTCCTTGTCCCATGTAGTACCTTTAGAATAACAATTGGATAAGTGTTTGATGTGAAGAATGTTGCAGGAGAAGGACAGTTGGACTAACTGGAGAGCTCTGTCCAAGAACCAGAACTGGCTAAATGGGCACAATAGCCTCCTTCATTTCTGGAAGAAAGTGAGTGTCGACATTTTCTTTTGGTTTGTAAATTGGTTACAAGTTAAGGTCAGTATTAAAATTGTAATCTGCCACATAGGAATCATTGGAAAACATATGTCATACTTGAGTATGAAATTCATGATTTGTTTCTGTGTCGTAAAGCATAGTTAAAAGAT
Source organism: Chiloscyllium plagiosum (assembly GCF_004010195.1). NCBI lineage: Eukaryota > Metazoa > Chordata > Chondrichthyes > Orectolobiformes > Hemiscylliidae > Chiloscyllium > Chiloscyllium plagiosum. Next base: position 21,247,741 of record NC_057747.1, on the reverse strand, counting down.
AATATTTCAGATAAATTGAACAGTTTGCTGCAATCATGCACTGCAGCACGACACTTTTCAACTGGAATATGGAAATCTTACAGCACAACAACGAGGGGGCACTTCTTTGTGCATGATATGCGGTTATCACTAGAGAAGCCAGCATTCAAATCCCAACCCTAAATTCCCTTTGAGGAGGTGGGGTTCAATTGCCTTCTTAAACCATTGCAGTCCTTTATGTGCGGCCAATCTCAGGCATCGAGTTCCAGGAACAGTGAAGGAATGGTGATACATTCCAAGTCCAGGTGGAGGGGAACGTGCAGCGGTGGTGCTCCGTGAGTTGTAGATGCTGGAGATCATGGGTTTCAAAGGTGCTGTCAGGGCAGCCTTGACACGTTGCTGCGGTGCATCTTGTAGATGCGCCGTGTAATGCTGCTGTGCACTGGCAATGGAGGGACCGAACAGAGTGCCAATCAAGCAGGTTCTTCTTTATTAGCCTGGATGGATGGAGTCACACTCACCCAGGCCAGAGGACAGCATTGCCTCACACTTACTACTTTAGATGGAGGACAGGCTTTGGGGAGTCAGGAGCTGGGTTATTCGCCACACAATTCCAGTATCAGTTAGCTGGATGGCTGCAGAGTGATGCCAAAACTGTGGGTATGATTCCTGCACGGGCTGACATCAACATAAAGGTACCACCTTCCCAACCTCAGCCTGAGGCATGGTGCCCCTCAGATTAGACCACCACTATGGGGATGAGAGAGCAGCCCTATGGTCTGATAAGAGTAATACTTTGTAATAGTCCTAACTGAAGTCATTGATCAGAAACTCAACTGAACTCACCACATAAAAAGTGGATGCAAGAGCAGGTCAGAGGCGAGGAATACTGTGGCAAGTATCTCACCCCCTTACTCCTCAAAGCCTGTCCACCATCTATAAGGAACAAGTCAGGAGTGAGATGGAATACTCCACACTTGCCTGGATGAGTGCAGCCCCAACAACACTCAAGAAGCTCAACACCATCCAGGACAAAGCAGCCTTCTTGATTGGCATCACATCCACAAGCATCCACTCCCCCCATCACCAACACTCAGTAGCTGCAGTGTGTACTCTCTACAAGATGCACTGCAGAAATTCAAAGATCCTCAGACAGCACCTTCCAAGCCCATGACCACTTCCATCTAGAAGGACAGGGGCAGCAGATATATGGGAACACCACCATCTTTAACTTCCCCTCTAAGCCACTCACCATTCTGACTCGGAAATATATTGCCGCTCCTTCACTGTCGCTCAGTCAAAATCCAGGAACTCCCTCCCTAAGGGCATTGTGGGTCAACCAACAGCAGGTGGACTGCAGTGCTTCAGGAAGGCAGCTCACCCCCACCGACTTAAGGGGCAACTAGGGACGGGCAACAAATGGTGACCCAGTCAGTGACATCCCATTAAAAGAAAATGAATGTTTTAACAAAAAGTTACTCTGGACCGCATTAAACAGTTCATCTGGATGATCAAGCGACTGTTGACTGCTCCTTCCCAAAGATGAAACAGTTGAAAGACGCCACATCCCAACAGCTCAAGAGTGGAGATAAAAATGAGTTATGGACAGCAAGGCAACAATTATTCTGACAGCACTGAAGGAGGCAGAATTGAAAACTGTACAGAGGCTGCAAGGAACCAGGATTCCACTGGGAGGAACCGCTGCTTGAACATCAAACTGTCAACAAGATTTCAGCCTGGTCAGAGCAATGGGCCTCTAGCTGAGCTGTGTCAGATAAAAGGTACAGTAAATATTCTAACAAGCAGTCAGTAAAGTAAGGTGATAATGTCAAGCCTTAGCACAAAGGCTGAGGGAGGGCAACATAAAGTCATGTTTAAATTTTAATGAAAAGCATTTTTTTTTTGAAAAAGGGATCGAATGCAGACAGAATTAATCGATTGTCCAGGCAGACAAGCTTTGTTTGATGATCCCTCCCTTTCATGTTTCCCTCTGACTTGTGGCTCTGTTAGTTGCTGACTTACAGCCGTAACAGTGATTACTTTAGCAATCCACGATTAACAATTCTGCTAGTGGTAGTATCTGCAATCCAAGTACAAGGGAAAGAGTGTGCACACAAGTGTATTTGCACGCCCACGTGCACGTGTCTCCCTCTGCACGTCTGTGTCTGCGCATGTACCTCTGCAATCACTGCTGAGCTTGCTGATCAACAGGCATCTTTTAAAAACTGTAAATTTAGACATAGTGCCATAATGTCAACACAAGATGGGAGTACAGGTCATTTAGAGAGAGATATAATGTCAGCATACATATACCCCAGAGCCTTCCAAGTGAGGCTCTGAACTGGGCATTCTAATTGGTGAAAGGTTTCCGCGTTTCCACAACTTTCAAACATAAACCTTTGCTTTTCCTATCATTTCTGAACTGTGTAGCTATCTTCAAGTATTTAAGACAGTCAACTCTTGAAAACGCAGGGAGGTTCCCAAACAGGAGGGCTTTACTGTAGGAGAGTGGAACACTGCATATTTCAGACACTGCAGTAAGGGTTCCCAGGTTAGCTCCATGCAGTCAGTGAGAAGGATCCCTGAATTCGACCAAACTGATCCTATCTCAGCTTGACTCTGGGAAGTGAATCAATCTCACTTTTCATGTCGGAGGCAGTAAGGACTGCAGATGCTGGAGGATTAGAGCTGAAAAGTGTGGCGCTGGAAAAGCACGGCCGGTCAGGCAGCTTCCAAAGAGGAAAGTCGACATTTTGGGCACAAGCCCTTCATCAGGAATGAAGGGTTTATACCTGAAACATTAACTTGCCTGCTCTTTGGATACTTACTATTAATGTAGACTTCCGTTTGCGAAATTCTCCTTACAATCTCTGGCAGTGAGATCGCTCGATGGTGTCTAATTAATCACAAGCTTATGTCCAAAGAGCCAGAGAGACATGATGAACTGAGAAGACCAAATCATTTTACACCGATTATATCGAAGCAGCCAAGTGCAATATTTCCCATCCTGTCAAGCTGAGCATGAATTCATCTCCAATCATCCAAGGTCACCTTCTCTGAACCAAGTGAACCCCCAAGACCTGGGGTTTGATTCCTGCTCAGTTGGAGTGGGTTAAGGGACAAAAGGGAGAATGGTCTGCCATTCGGATTCTGACCCATGCTGCTGGGGGTGACGGTGCCCTACAGGGTCCAGTTCAGGTGCAAAGGTGAGTGATGGACTTCTGGGTGTGATATTGCCTCCACTCCACAGAACTGTCCTGGACCACACTGCTGACAAAGCCAATCTCTGCTGGGTGCTCAAAGTGAGCTGTGGAAATTGAAGCAAACTGGAGAGAGACTGAACAAGAGGGAGGGAGGAAGCGAGGGACAATGAGAGGGCATGTGGGAGAGCAAGAGACAAAATATAAAAGAACGGAAGAGAGAGCAAAAGAGAAAGAGCATGAGTGTGTTCAGTGGGGAGGGAATGGAGGAAAAGAGAGAGAGAGAGACACATAGAGAGACAGACAGAGAGGGAGACACAGAGAGAGAGAAAGAGACACACACACACACACACACACAGAGAGACAGAGACAGAGAGACAGAGACAGAGAGACAGAGACAGAGAGACAGAGACGACTCCTGGTCTGTAGGGTAGCAGAAAGTTGATAAAGAATTCAGATTCTACATTCCAGAATATCAACAAAACTCTACAAATTGTAAAAAATGTGTGGAAAGAACAAATTTAGTGACAAGATTTGCCATTCCTATTCACCAATCATTCATTTAATGTACTAGATTAGATTAGATTAGATTACTTACAGTGTGGAAACAGGCCCTTCGGCCCAACCCGTCCACACCGACCCGCCGAAGCGCAACCCATCCATACCCCTACATTTACCCTTTTACCTAACACTACGGGCAATTTAGCATGGCCAATTCACCTGACTTGCACATCTTTGGACTGTGGGAGGAAACCGGAGCACCCGGAGGAAACCCACGCAGACACGGGGAGAATGTGCAAACTCCACACAGTCAGTCACCTGAGTCGGGAATTGAACCCGGGTCTCTGGTGCTATGAGGCAGCAGTGCTAACCACTGTGCCACCGTGCCGCCCACAATTCTTTAAAAATACATTCAATGAATAATCTAGGAACTGTAAACTAAAATCCCCCTCAGTAGTGATTTTTTGTTACACTTATCTCCCATATTAGTCATAGATCAACACCTGGTAGAAAGAAAAAAAATCAGACCTTTACTGTGATAAAATGTTCTAAATGTTTCACAGGACAAAATGAAACATGGTTTGACAACAAGCCACAAAACGAGTATCAGTTCAATGACCAAAATCTTGGATGAAGGAGCTGAAGGCATTGTTGCAAACTTTGCAGATGATACAAAGATAAGTGGAGGGACAGGTAGTGCTGAGGAGGTGGGGAGGCTGCAGTAGGACTTGGACAGGCTCAGGAGAGTGGGTAAAGAAGTGGCAGATAGAATACTATGTGGGAAAGTGTGAGGTTTTCGGCAGCAAGAATACAGGAGGAGACTATTTTCTAAATGGGGAAAAGCTTCAGAAATCTGAAGCACAAAGGGACTTGGGAATCCTAGTTCAAGATTCTCTTAAAGTTAACATATAACATAAGGGAAAGATGTGCTGGTGTTAGAGGGGGTCCAGAGGAGGTTTATAAGAATGACCCTGGAGATTAAGGGCTTGTCACATGGGGAGCAGTTGAGGACTCTGGGTCTGTACGCAATGGAGTTTAGGAGAATGAGAGCAGATCCAACTAAAACTTACAGAATACTGGCAGGCTTGGATAGAGTGGATGTGGAGAAGATGTTTCCGCTAGCAGGAGAGACTAGGACCCAAGGGCACAGCCTCAGACTGAAGGGATGACCCTTCAGAACTGATGTGGGGGTGCTGGTATTGGACTGGGGTGGGAAAAATTAAAAAAAAATCACACAACACCAGGTTATAGTCCAATAAGTTTATTTGGAAGCACTAGCTTTCGAAGTGCTGCCGCGTTGTGAGATTTTTAACTTTTAGGACTAAGATGAGGAGGAATTTCTTCAGCCAGAGGATAGGGAGTCTATGGAACTCATTGGAGGCTGTGGAAGCCAAATTACTGAGTGACTTTAAGACAAAGATAGATAGGTTCTTCGTTAGTAAGGAGATTGAGTGTTACAGGGAGAAGGCAGGAGAATGGGGGTGAGAAACATATCAGCAGACTCGATGGGCCAAATGGCCTAATTCTGTTCCAATTTTTTTTGGTCTATGGTTTTAAGGATGGCAGTAAAGTGACAAACCAGAGAGCTTTATGCAGGGGAAAAAAAAATCAAAGTTTAGGTCCAAGGTAACCATTGCCATGGTTACTCACTGTGATGCACATGAGATGTAAGCTCCATTTCACTGGAATAGAAGAATGACTCAGCAGATAGGAGCTAATCTCCACAAGCTCGGAACACAGCTACCAACCCAGAAAGGGAATGCAGCAAGTTCGCAAGAAACCTCTAAAACGTAAACAAGAATAAATGATTGAAAGCAACATAATGTCCAATGGGAGGGAACAGGGGCTGATGGACTGTGAGCATCACGGCAGTGCAATTATCGAAAACTGCAAAAACAAAGCCATCTCAAGCTCAGCTCAGAATCGAGCAGACTCTTTGAGAGAGCCTTCCAGGTCCGACTGCTGTCACCCTAATGGCATGGCAGCTTCCTGGCTCAATACATAATTTAACAGCAGCTCACTGTTCGTGAGCTATTATAGGGGGAGAAAATAAATCCAGCATTTCTGATGTTGCTGAGGTGCACAGCTCAGTTAAAACAAACAAAATAAAGCGACCAAAAGGCTGAAGAGCCAGTAAAAAGCAAGCAGTTGTAAAAAAGGTCAAAATCACCATTCGGATTTGCTCCATTCAAATCCCAAAAGCTTTATTACAGTCTGAAATAAATCTGAAAATTGCTAATAGTCTAAGAAAAACCCATCGGGTTTGCTGCTGCTAGACCTGCTGAGTTTCTCAAGCAATTTCTGTTTCAGATTTCTAGTATACTTTGTGAAATGACTGCACAAAGGCCAATATCCTGTTACCAAGTCACTCTTTTTTTTTTTATATAGATATTTTTATTAGAAATTTAACATTTTGGGGGTAGGTGACCCACTGTGCCCAGGTCTTGGGAGGAGCACTATAGACTCAGTCTTACTGGGTCGCCGCCATCTTGGATCCCCCACCAAGTCACTCTTTAATTAAACGTGTACAATGCACTGGCCCATATCCCTCAAAAGCCTTCCTATTCATGTACCCATCCAGATGCCTTTTAAATGTTGTAACTGGACCAGCCTCCAACATTTCCTCTGGCAGCTCAGCCCAGACACACACCACCCTCTGCGTGAAAAAGCTGCCCTTCGAGGTCCCTTTCCCCTCTCACCTTAAGCCTAGACCCCCCCCCCCTCCCCTCCGCTCACTAGTTCTGGAATCCCCCAATTGTTGCGCTCATTTGAAGTTTTGGCATTTGTGATAAGTGAAACGAGTAGGTTTGTTGGCAATTAGCCATGGTTTGTTCCACCTATCTGCTCAAGTAGATGTGAAAGGATCCCATTGGCATACCACAAGGAAAAGTAGAGAGTGCTCCCTCTTGTCTGACTGCCATCTGCCCTTTCACAAATACAATTGAGGAATGACAATCCAATGTGTTTTATTGAATTTTCATGAAATGGCTGACATATGAATAACCATTATTAACTCTGAAATATAAAGTATCATTAGGTGTGACAGAATCGGACTAGGAGATGGTTTGAAGCTTTGTTTTTTATTCAGTCACAGACTTCTGTTTTAGATCAGACGCGGAGATAGCAAAGAGTTGATTTAATGTAGTGTGAGGGGAATAAAGTCCATTTGATGAAGCATATCAATTACATCTGCCTATTCAACATAAAGTATGAGTATCTGCTGTAGTAAAGACCTTGGAGAAGTGAAATAACAATTACAAAGAGTTGAAATTGAGCCCTGTGATGCACAAAACATTTTCCTCAATGGCCATTGTTCTGAAGCCAAGGCTTCTCCAGTGATCGAAATGGTTCTCAAAGATGCTGGGTCCATCTCTGCACTGCCTCTGCACCAGTACCCTGTAAACATTTTCAGAGATTTTGCTCTTAAATGTGTTCCCTGTTTTGAACCACACTGACAGCAGCTGAACCACATGATGTATTCACAGTAGTTGCAACATTTACTGCCTATCCCTGATCTCGTAAAGGCTCGTTAAGAGTTGACCACATTGCTTTGGGACCAGATGTAGGCCAGACCAAGTGAAGATGGCAGATTTCCTTCCCCGAAGGACATTACTGAACCAGATGGATTTTCCAACAATCAGCAATGGATTCACGGTCATCGTTAGACCTTTAATTCCAGATGTTTTAAAGAGTTCAAACTCCACCACCTGCCATGGTGGGATTTGAGCCCAAGTCCCCAGAACATTAATTGAGTTTCTGGATTAATGGTCTACCGATAGTAACACTAGACCATTCCTGAGAGATTCTGCTGTCGAGGTAAAGGTTTATTTCAAAGTTGTAAATACGATGCAACAACATAGGAAGCAAAGTGTAATGATTGGAACCAGGTGGATCTTGTTGACTATAGGATTCTTGATTGGCCCAAGTTAACAGTCCCAATCAGGAAGCCCTGGCTGACCAATATAACAAAATGATTTTTAAAAAAAAAAGAAATTATACAATTAACTACTGTAGACACTGGGTTTTATACACATTCATTTACATTGGATATTATTAAATTGCTGTTCAACATTGTATCCCCCCAAAAAAGGACACTGTTAGCCAGTAGTGTGGGGGTTTTAAAATATATATATATAAACATGGGATTGAGAAAAAAAGGATACATAAATAGGGAATTTAGAATCTCCTCAGTTCAGGGGTCAAGAAAAAAAATCAGGAGATTACTACCGCTGTCAGGTCGTAGTGTGGGGGAAAATTGGAGAAGACAAAAAAAAACAGGAATGTCATAAGTCCTGAAAAGAAGAAAAAAATAACCAGGAGATTAATAAAGTTTTCTGCACTTGTTGTTTCTTCACTGTATCCTACACACACACACACACACACACACACACCCCATGGGTGCTGGGGTGAAATAAGCACTGTTTGGCAGTAGTGTGGGAAAAAGATGAAAAGAAAAAAACTATATATTCAGGAGATTTAAAATATCGTCAGTTCAGGTGACTGACTCTGAGCTGGCTGGCTGAAAGAAGTGGTGGAGGCTGGTACAATTATAACATTTAAAAGGCATCTGGATGGGTACATAAATACAAAAGGGTTAAAGGGATATGGGCCAAAAGCAGGCAAATCGGATTAGATTAATTTCGGATATCTGGTTGGCATGGACGAGGTAGACCAAAGGGTCTGTTTCCATGCTATACCGCTTTATGACTCTAATTTATACCACATGCTAATTGGGTTGGTGATTTGATTCTGATTGGCTGAGCTGCTGCCATGGAGAGCAATCGGGAACCATGGGTATTCCATGTAAGCCCATTTTCACCATTTAACAAGTATCGCCAAAAACTGGTCACCGCAATATCATTGCTTTGTGGCAACCCACTGTGTGCTTACAACAGCTGTGTCTCCAGTTCCAAAAGTACTTCTGTGGTTGCAGAACACTTTCAGCTGACCAGAGGCCACGAGGGATGCTATATAAATGCAAGTCTCGCCCTTTCAGTTTGGAGTTGAAACTGTAATTCGGAGACCGGGGTGGGGTGGGGGGGGGGGGTGCATCAGCTCAATGACATTCATTTTACAACCAGCTTTCCAATGGCGGCTATAAGTTCCAGACCCTGAATGTGGCTCGAACAGCCAAAATGGATTAACACGTACAAAGCTTTTGTTCATTTATGTTTCCAACCAGCTGAGATTAAACTCATTAAGTTAATAACCCACAAGTGTGTGCATTTCAATATTCGAAAATATCAGATTTAAAAGAAAAACATTAATTTTACAGCAGCCCTTGGCAATGAGCCAGATTATTAAAGCAGCGAGACATGGCTCCCCCTGCTTTTTCTTAACCACATGAAACACCCTGATGCTTTTAAACGCAATCTCTCCGAGTGTGGTGGTGAACCAGAGATGGAAAAGCTGAATGGAGAGGGGTAGGGAGAGGGGAGGGGCGGAAGGCCCTGTGTCACATTTTCTTTCAATAAAAGCCAAATGAATATATTCCCACAAGTTGATGAACTAGGCAGCGAGATGTGATCAATGTTCATTGGCGGCCTGCCAGAGGTGTGCAGGTAACTGCAGCTGTAAGATCACTGCACCATTCCAAAATCAACAAACTCCCTTGTCCCTTCCCCTCTCTCCCCCCACCCCACCACCATGTCCAAATGCAGTCAACTGATGCCTTCAAGAGGAAGCTGGGTAAACAAGAGGAAGGACAAAATAGAAGGAACGCTATTTTCAAACGACCTGCCAATGACATACCCCTCTAGGCAGGTGGTACTTGAACCCGGACTGGGGGGGAAAAAAGAGGCAAATGATGAGTATTCCCTTTGCCAGGCCATTTACCCAGAGACCAGGCTAATCAGGCAACATCCGAGAAGCAGGAAAATCAATGCAGGAGCCCTTCAACAGGAATGAGGCTGGGAGCCTCCAGGGTGGAGAGATAAATGGGAGAGAATTGGGGTTGGGGAGAAGGTAGCTAAGAGTGCAATTGGTGGATGGAGGTGGGGGTAAAGGTGATAGGTCAGAGAGGAGGGTGGAGTGGATAGGTGGGAAAGGAGGTTGGCAGGTGGGACAGATCATGAGGATAGTGCTGAGCTGGCAGGTTGGAACTGGGGAAAGATGGGAAATGAGGAAACTGGTGAAGTCCACATTGATGCCCTGGGGTTGAAGTGTTCTGAGCAGGAGATGAGGCGTTTGTCCTCCAGGCATCGGGCAGTGAGGGAGTAGCGATGGAGGCGGCCCAGGACCTGCATGTCCTCGGCAGAGTGGGAGGAGGAGTTGAAATGTTGGGCCATGGGGCAGTGGGGTTGATTGGTGCGGGTGTCCTGGAAATGTTCTCTGAAGTGCTCTGTGAGAAGGCGTCCAGTCTCCCCAATATAAAGCAGCCCCAGTTTCAACCTGCCAGCTCAGCACCATCCTCATGACCTGCCAATCTCCCTTCCCACCTATCCACTCCACCCTCCTCTCTGACCTATCACCTTCATCCCCACCCCCATCCACCTATTAACTATCTTCTCCTCAGCCCCACACCCTCTCCCATTTATCTCTCCACCCCGGAGACTCCCAGCCTCATTCTTGATGAAGGGCTCCTGCCTGAAACGTCAATTTTTCCTGCACCTTGGATGCTGCCTGACCTGCTGTGCTTTTCCAGCACCCTTCTAATCTGAACACCAGATTATAATCCAACAGGTTTATTTGGAAGCACTAGCTTTGGGAGCGCTGCTCCTTCATCAGGTGGTTGTGGAGTACCAACCACCTGATGAAGGAGCAGTGCTCCGAAAGCTAGGGCTTCTAAATAAACCTGGACTATAATCTGGTGTTGTGTGATTTTTAACTTTGGCACCTCCAAATCATGGAATGGGGGAAGATTTGTGCAAAGCATAAATGCCAGTATGAACCACTTGGGCTGAATGGTCAACTTTTCACATTACTGAAAGTTGAAACACACAACACATAAAAAGCTGCACTTGATGGCATTATGTGAAGACTAGACAGTGGCACAAGGTGCGACAGAACGAAGGAGTCAAGCTCCAAAAATATTGGACAACCGAGGGAAGGATATTACCTTCTGGTGCAGTGAGGTGTTGAGGCAGGACTGGTGAGTCATTGCCATGTTTATGAAGGGATGCTCTATTAATACAAGCAATTGCGCAGAGAAAGTCTGTGTCACATCAAAACATAAGAGATAGGAGGAGTAGGCCATTCAACCCCTGAAGCCTGTTCCACCACTCAATACGGTCATGATTTGTACACCAGCTGTCTTTCACTGTGTATTACACCTGCATACACACAACATGGGTGCTGGGGAAAATATAAGCATTATATATATATATTATAAATACATAACCAGGAGACTTAGAGTATCTTCAGTTTAGGGGACTGACTCTGTGCTGGCTGGTGCAACAGGAAGTCTTTAAAAAAAAGGAAAAAAGTCAACCTGATCATGGCTGATCATCAAGTACTGTTGCATCTCTCCATCACACAGTTCCTAACCGTTTGGAATGTTCAGTTATTTATTTGACTTTTGAACTTCAACAACACAGCCTTCCCCCCCCTCCCAAATATCCATCCCTCCATCCATCTAATATTTGGGTGCAATGAACACAATATGCTGCAAATACCCAACAGAGCAGCCTCACAACAGCCAAGACGTGAGTCACAACCATCAGAAACGGCCACGATAGTTCTGGTTAGCTGCTGTAGAATGTGGGTCAGTAGAAGGACAGCCTGTACTTGTCCCCACCATCTCCTAGTTTTCACGTACTGATAACCTGAGTCAAGAACCACAGCATCACAATCAATACGTGGATTCCACAGATGGAATCAGACTCAATGCTGACCGGGAAATATTACTTTCCAAAGCTAAGGCAGAAGGAGCAAGGCAAGAGAAAACCAAGCAATGTTTCAGCCTGCAAGATGCTGAAGATATTGTCTGGTGTAATGGCGGAAGGAGACTGTGGGCATTGCGCCTGTTCCTGTATCGTTGTACACCTCTGACAGAGGAACACAGCAGCTGCAGCACATGTTAACACATCACACACATGCAAGTGACAAAGCAAGCGTGCATTCTATTCCAAAATTCCACAGGGGTTGGGAAACACCATGAAGCCTTTCAGAATTTCCCAATTAAAAGCGGGGCGTCAACAGGATGCATCGTGCCCCGCCTTCTGAAGGTTGTGGGTTTAAGCCCCACACCAGGGACGAGAAACAGAAGATCAGAAAAGCTTCTAATTCCGTGCTGTACTGAGTGGGTGCTGCACTGCCACAGGTGCCATCCTTCCAAGAGACATTAGGGGATGTGGAAGAGCCCAGGGCATTACTTTAAAGAAGGGCAGAGGAGATTCCCCCAGCATCTTAGCTAACATTTATCCCTCGAATAGGATAAATAACCATATTATTTGGTTGCTAACGCATGGGATGTTGCGGCGCACGAATGGGCCAGCATATTTTCTATATTACAAACATGTAATGCTTTTACCACCATGTCTCAAAGTACTTTACAGCCAACTGTGCACATTTTTTTAAAGAAAATATATTAGCTGACGTTAAGTGGGAAAAATGGCAACTAATCTGTGCTCAGTCACTTGTCACTGACAGCAAAATGATTTGGTCAGACCATCTGTTTCAATGCCGTTGATCGAAGGACTCGATATGGAGCAGGACTCCGGGGAGAGCTGCCCAGTTCATCGCTGAGGGATCTTTTCACAGTCACTCCAGGTGGACGATGTGCCCTTTGGTTATTGTCTCACCTCACACTTGGCACCTCTGACAGTGCGGCACTTCCTCAGGACTACAGCGGAGGAGCCAGCCCTGGAATGGGACTCGAACACGGATGCGACCCGAATGCGAGAACGCTGCCAACTGAGCCACACGCGGCACTTCTAAAGCACTTCAGTAGCTATGAAGAATGTTCCATCTAAACTATGTTGTCACACCGTACCAATGCACAGTGCAGGCTGAAGTCTCACCTGTCCCAAAGGTGTGTCACTGCACATTCAGTCATACAGCACGGACAGAGACTCTTCAGTCCAACCAGTCCATGCTGAACACAATCCCAAACTAAACTAGTCCCACCTGCCTGCTCCTGGCTCATATCTCTCCAAACTGTTCCTATTCACATACCTATCCAACCAACTTTTAAACATTCTAATTGTACCCACTTCCTCAGGATGTTCATTCTACACCCAAACCACCCTCTGTGTAAAAAGATTTGCCCTGCACGTCTTTTTAAAATCTCTCTTCTCTCACCTTAAAAATATCCCCCTAAACCCCAATCGTAAGGAAATGACAACTACCAATAGCTCTACCTATATCCCTCATGATTTTATGAACTTCTATCAGGTCACCTCTCAACCTCCTAAGCTCCAGTGAAAAAGGTCCCAGCCTGTCTAACCTTTTCTTATAACTCGAGTCTTGCATACCCAATGAATCTCTTCCGAACCCTCTCCAGCTTAATAATATCCTTCCTATAACAGGGCGACCAGAATTGAACACAGTATTGCACAGGAGCTTCACCAATATCCTGTACAACCTCAACATGACTTCCCAACTCCCGAACAGGTTGACTAAAAATATTTCTAAATGCAAAAGCAGAAGTTAGTGGAAAAGCTCAGCAGGTATAGCAGTATCTGTGAAGAGAAATCAGAAGTAACGCTTCGGGTCCATTGACCCTTCCTCAGAACTGGTTTCATTTCATATTTCTAAATACAATTTGCCTCCTATCCATACGACACTAATTCCCATTCAGAAACCAATCGCAATATCCAATTACTTTCACTTGCTGACTAGTGCAGTGTATATTAACATTTGCTTAACACGGCCGATCCAAAAAAATGATTGAAAGAGACAAAAAGGTGCAGGCAGTGATATTACAATTATCCCTCACTAGGCGAGATCTCCTGTGGGCAACATATACAGGACAAATTGGCCCATGTAAATCTGACAGAGAGAAAAAAAGAGTGTGTAATTGAGATTGCAGGAGGCAGATACAGATAACTCCCTGCAGTTTTGTTTTCTAATTGGTTTTACAAAAGCTAACTCAATTCTAAGCACGACTCTGGACAGCACGGTGGCTCAGTGGTTAGCACGGCTGCCTCACAGCACCAGAGACCCAGCTTCGATACCAGCCTCAGACGACTGTCTGTGTGGAGTTTGCACATCCTGCCCATGTGTGTGTGGGTCACTTCCTGGTGCTCTGGTTTCCTCCCACAGTCCAAAGAAGGGACTGTCCATGCTAAATTGCTTATAATGTCCAGGGATATGCAGGTTAGATAGATTAGCCAAGGGAAGCGTAGAGTTATGGGGTGGGATGCTCTCTGGAGGGTCAGTGAAGACTCAATGCGCTGAATGGCCTGCTTCCACACTGTATGGATTCTAGAGATCCTTCAGCTATAGTGTGGCAATTAAGCGCTTATTAGAAATATTCTCTCTTGTTTCTCCAAATGTTCTGACATACAGCACACATTTTAAAATGACAGTACACTTTGTGCTAGCGTTGATTTTTCCTATCACTCATTTATAATGACTTATTCCTGCTTGCATCTGAGTAAGACGACAGCTTTTTGAAAATTAACTCAATAACAAACTTAAAAAATGATTGTGGGGCAAAGAACTTTCTTAATCAATTGGAACTGCCATCCCTACCTGGTCTGACCTATTTGTGACTCCGGACCCACAGCAATGTGGTTGACTCATTATTGCCCTCTGGGCAATTAGGGATGGGCAATAAATGCTGGTCCAGCCAATGACATCCACATCCATTGAATGAATGAGGGAAAAGGTTGGAGTCGGATGGGTTTTGTTTAAAGTTGCTCTGTTTTATTGTTTTGTCTATTTTGTTGGCCAGGTTCTAAATACGGAGCAGACCATTGACAAACATAGTTACAATCTGACACACACAAACACACACGTGCGTACACGCATGCACAGGCATATGCGCACGAGTATATGCACGTGCACACCCATCAGTATACACATGCGTGCGCGCACACACACCCACGCGCACCCATGAGTACATTTACACGAATGCATGCACACCTGATTACGCACCCCCATGCACGCGCACACACACTCACTCCATGCACACATATACACACCTTCACAGATGTCACCCACAAGTGCAAGCATGCACACGTCGCATATATACACATACATCCACACAATTTTAACTACAAAGATGGAGCTCATGTATCCTATTAATCTCTTTACCTTCCTGAGAATACAACTGGATTCGGTAACTCAGTCTCTCCCCAGCAATCTGAAGCCAAAAATGGAGGCTCTCATGTTGCAATCCTTTCAGGTGGATTACATGCAGAATATCCAAAATTTAGCCAAACAACGCTTTTGCAAGTTCACAACAACTCAAATATTACGTTGTTCCCAAGCCAGTTGAAGTTCAAAACTAGACACCAACACATCTCTTGATGGAGGATTCAGTGATATAATCCAACATTATGTATGTTTGCTTCCTCCCTCTCAACCCTGTGTTCCAACAGACTCGGTTTACAAGTGCTCTAAGTACTCAATTTTAAAAATGCCTTTCACTCGTGCATCTTAACGACAAAAGTAACAAAACCATTGACACAGACATGTCGCATTCTCATTGGAAATGCCTCTACCGCATAGCTGCTAATACGTGGGAGAATGCAGCAGGCAAGGATCGCACAGCAAGATCCCAAAAAGGGCAATGGATTACTGCCGTGTTTTCACTGTCGGAGGCTTCTCTCTCTCCATCGGAGGGTGCTGTCTGAACCTCAGTTCATAGCATCATGCTATAACAGATACTTGTGACTGTGCAGCACATAATCACCCCACCCCCAACCCACCAATTCAGCAGCAATGTCTCTCAGATTTAGTCTAATGCATTCTTGTGATTCGAAGAGTTAAAGTAATTTCTTCAGCTTCGTAACAAATAACTTCCTAAATATAACAGATAATTAATCTTGCTGAGGGTACCTTCAACTTGATTGGCAACTTAAGCCTTCCATTCAATTAATGTTGCGAAAAAATAATTACACTAATTAAAAACCACGTTTTGAATGGAAAGAGGCAGGAAATTCATGGCTGACCCTGTGAAATCCAACTCAAAATATAAATTAGTGATAAAATATTTATATCTTCCTTAACAATGCCAGGGTAAAAATATTCACAGTAGAATGTCACGGATAATGAGAAACATGAAAAGTAACAAAGAAAGAACCAGTTTGAACCTTACTTTGTTCACTTTGGAACACCTTATCTTGGAACCACAATCACCACTGCATTGCCGTGCCTTGACTCTTTTGACAGATTAAGTTCAGGTCTGGAGACTTCAGCCCATAATTACAGTGTTAACCAGATTCAAAATCAAAATGGAAGTTGCTGGAGAAACTCGGCAGGTCTGGCAGCATCCGTGGGAAAGAAACGGAGTCAAACTTATGAGTTCGACACAACCCTTCCTTGGAACCGCTATTCCTCTTTCAACAGAGGCTACCCCAAACCTGCTGATTTTCTCCAAAGGTTATGGTTCTTGTTGAGTTCAAAGCCCAGGCTGATATTCCAGAGCAGCGCAGGAAGAGTGTTGCAAGTTCTGTCACTCAGACAGAGTCATACAGCTGTACGGCATGCAAAACAGGCCCTTCGGCCCAACTCGCCTATACTGACCAGGCGTCCTAAATTAATCTAGTCCCATTTGCTAGCACCTGGCCCACATCCCTCTAAGTCCTTCCTATTCAAGGACTCAGAATCATTAGAGATGTACAGCATGAAAACAGACCCTTCGGTCCAACCCGTCCATGCCAACCAGATATCCCAATCTAGTCCCACCTGCCAGCACCCGGCCCATATCCCTCCAAACCCTTCCTTTTCATATACCCATCCAAATGCCTTTTAAATGTTGCGATTGTACCAGCCTCCACCACTTCCTCTGGTAACTCATCATTCCATACATGCACCACTCTCTGCCGCTTAGGTCTCTTTTAAATCTTTCCCTTCTCACCTAAAACCTATGCTCTCTAGTTTTGGATTCCCAACCCTGGGGAAAAGACTTTGTCTGTTTACTCTATCCATGCCCCTCATAATTTTATAAACCTCTAGAAGGTCACCCCTCAACGTCTGATGCTCCAGGCAAAAATAGCCTCGGCCTATTCAGCCTCTTGCTATAGCTCAAACCTTCCAATCCTGGCAACATCCTTGTCGATGAGACATTAATTATGCTGCCCCCTCTCCTCTTCTTATGTGGGGAGAAAATTTCCCGATGTACCATTGAGTGCAGAACAGAGAGTCCTGTTCTATACTTTCCTTCAGTCAACATCACTGAAACATATTATCTGGTCAATATGATGCTGTCACCTTGTACCCTCCCGGCTGCCACTGATATTTCCCATAGCGTAAGCCTCCAAAAATACACAATTTAATCAAATTTACTTTGGAACACACTGAGCTCATTTAAAAAGGCATCTAAATACTGAATTTACATTATTTCTAGTCTTGAATGTAAACACTGCATTGAACAGCTTTTCCCGCCAAATCAACGTGCCGTTTTTTTAAACAATTCAAGGCCAACATTCAAACGGCAAATACAGAAATCTGACTCGAACACACTAACCTCCCGCTCCATCTTCTTCACATACCATCTCGTTGACAGAAGTTCCTTCCCTAACTCCCCTGGGAAATGTCTCCGAGCGTATCAGTTTACTGACAGCCATTAGTGGCAGTATCTAATATCCAGGCTTTGTAAAATTAGGCATTACAAGATAATGAAGTGCTCGCACTGTAAATAATTTGTGCTGTGCACACATTACATTCAGATCTTTCAAGGTGAATGCAGATAATGCTTCAGTGCTCCCTCTCCCAATAGATCACCTCCAGGACCAAAAATTGAAAACTAATTGGAGTATTCATCAGTCTATGTGAGACAATAAAGAATTAGCGAGTTTTGAGAAGGTTTGTAGCTCAGATTGAGGTTCTGGATGCAGATTTGCTCGCTGAGCTGGAAGGCTCATTTCCAGACATTTCGCCATGACTCACTCTCACTAGTATCCTTACATACAGATACGGAAGGACACCACTCTGACTGGGACAACACATCCATCCTAGGACAAGCCAAACAGAGACATGCACGAGAATTCCTAGAAGCATGGCATTCCAACCAGAACTCTATCAACAAAGACATCGCGTTAAGCCCCATCTACTACCCCCCTCCTGAAAAAAGAACAGGAAGTGACATCACCAACCCAAAGATATAAATAGAAAGCAGGAATCATATACAGTGCTTCGTCTAGAGGCCCACTGAAGATGTTACCTAGTATGGTGAGGAAACGTCTGGAAATGAAACTTCCAGCTCAGCGAGCAAACCTACATTCAGAACAATAGGGGATTATTAGCTAATTCCACAACAGAAAGCAATACCTTAATTTACAACAAAATATAATGGTCATAAAAGTAGGACATCTTATCAGTGAATTATCACAGAGAAGTCCATAGACTCGACCCAGAAATGTAGAATGTTTCATGTGTATTTACAGGAGGGTCTGAGGCGCTGAAGGAATTCTTAACTAGGATGATTTGTGAAGCGTGGTTGACTTGACATCAGGATCGGCAACTCCCCTCCAAGCCCCCCAAACTGAATTGGCAACTTCTAAACCTTCTAAACAAAAAGTACTGACTGTAAAAGCATAACCTGAGAGGATGATGGGGGGCACAGAACACAGAGTTTGGGAGGGGAGTAGAGGAAGACAGAGAAAAAGAGAATGATGGATTAAGAAGTTCTTGAAATCAGTGTCAAAAGAGTTGACTAGATAAAATGGTTTGGGTTGAGTAAGCCAGAGGGGTGGGATCCAAACTAAGATCTTAAGACACAGGAGCAGAAATAGGCCATTCAGCCCATCAAGTCCATGCTGCCATTCAATAAAATCATGCCTGACCTGATAAACTCCACTTCCCTGCCTTTTCCCAATAACCCTTGATTCTCTCCCTGAATAAAAATCTGTCAATCTCAACCTTGAATATACTGAACTACCTAGCTTCTATAGTAAAGAGCTCCACAAACGCACTAGCCTCTGAGAGGAAGAAACTCTGCCTGGGGTGGCACGGTGGTTCAGCAGTGAGCATTGCTGCCTCATACCCCCAGGGTCCTGGGTTCGATTCCAGCCTCAGGCGACTATCTGTGTGGAGTTTACACATTCTCCCAGTTGTCTGCATGGGTTTCCTCCGGGTGCTCTTTGGTGAAGGTTAGGTGGATTAGCCATGGGAAGTGTAGGGTGACAGGGTAGGGGATGGATTTGGGTGTGATGTGACAAGGTCAATGTGGACTCGATGGGGTGAATGGCCAGCTTCCACGCTGTAGGTATTCCATTCTATGATTCATCTGTGACTTAAATGGGCAATTCTGTGATTATGCCCACTGATCCCAGACTCTCTCGCAAAGTGATGTGACATCTACCCTGTCAAACCTGCTAAGAATCTTTGTGTTTCAATAAAGCCACCTCTCATTGTTCTAATTCCCAACAAGAAATAGCTCAGTCCCCAAAGTTTAAAGGATCAATTCCCGACAGTGGAGTACAGGGATCAAGGGACAAGCAGCTGATCCAAAAAAGTCGGAAAACAAACTGGTATATATGACTAGGTAGGATTTCCTTCCCAAAGAGCAGGCTGGTCAGGGAGAGAGGCCTGTGTTAGACCTCAGGCCAGTGTCCTGCCCCTTCCCAAAACACACAAGAGAATCTATGAATTCAATAAAAATCTGGAATTAAAAGTCTAATGGTGACCCTGAAGCCATTGTCAACTGCCTGGATCACTAATTCCTTTAAGAAGTAAGCTACAATCCTTACCTGGTCTGGCCTACATGTGACTCCAGACTCACATCAATGCCATTGACTCTCAACGGCCCTCTGGGTAATTAGGGATGGACAGTACATGCTGACCTGGCCACATCCTGTGAATAAATACAAATAAAACAAAAGACTTTGGATTCAAGGGAGTATACATTCATCCTAACCACTGAAGGCTCTTGTGGTTCAGTCGTAGTGCCCCTATTTCTGGGCCAGGAGGTCATGGTCCAACTGTAGAGGTGCATGATAACATCTGAACAGATGGATGAGAAACTGTGTAGAATCAGGGACAGTTGTGTTATGGCAACACCATTGGAGCAGTAATCCATAAACCAAGCTAATGTCCTGGGGATACAGGTTTAAGTCACCAACTTGAATTCAGTTAACACCTCAAACTGAAAGACTAGTCTAAGTAATGGTGACCATGAAATTATTATCGACTGTTGATTGAAGCTATACTTTTGTCATTATCGTTAACCAACCTGTTGATGTCCAGCTACAAAAGCTGCTTCTGCCAGTGGTTAATGCATTTACTAACAGGAACAAAAGTATTTAACTGTGAAACTGAAACATAAATGGAATGAACTACTTATCGAAGGAGCGGTTATAGGCTGCCTACATTACAGCCATGTAGTCAATTTAATTCATAGCCTACCTACCACAGCACTTCCAGCAAAAATAACAAAGGATACATTTCTACGCAGCACATGGTGCTAAGCACTCCACTCAAACACAGCTGCAGTGCACTCAAAAACATGGAGAAAGACAGTTCGGATGGTACAGTGTGCTGGGTAAAATGCATGTAGCTTAGGTGACTCGAGAAAGTAGCAAGAGGTGATGAGACACAGCGAGTTGGTCCAACTCGTCTATGCCGAGCAGCTATCCCAACCCAATCTAGTCCCACTTGCCAGCATCCGGCCCACATCCCTCCAAACCCTTCCTATTCATATACCCATCCAAATGCCTCTCAAATGTTGCAATTGTTCCAGCCTCCACCACTTCCTCTGGCAGTTCATTCCATACATGTACCACCCTCTGCATGAAAAAGTTGCCCCTCAGGTCTCTTTTAGACCTTTCCCCTCTCACCCGATATATATGCCCTCTAGTTCTGGACTCCAGCACCCCATAAAAGGAAACATTCCTGGAGACAATCTGCGTGATCTGAAGGTTTGAAAGCAAAGAGCAAGGTTTTGAAAACCGGGATGATAGCAAATAAATTTGTGCTTACATATTTTCTTTGTTGAGATTCCAGTATTGCAGCTCCACATACAGAAACTACATTGCGATAACTTGAATCTCAGTCCAAAACCAAAATCAGACAAGTTAAAACTTGCAGCACCATTAAATCATCTTTTCTCACATTGCTTGAAGGGCGGGATTTGATCTGTTTTGTTTCCAATATTTCTGCCCTGTTACTATTAAACTGATGGGAATGACTTATCGTTTGCTGCTATCATAAATACCTTGCCAGAAAAGCCAAGTAGATTAGAAAATTAATACCTTTCCAAGCATCATATTGTAGTTAGGTTCTTTATCCAGAGGGAGAGTTTCAATACTATTGATGTGCCTAATGCAATGTAACACCGTGTAAATATTTACAAGGCCTAATCTTGCCAGAAAAATGACTCCGTTAAAGAAATGCTAAACCTCGTTAATGTGCAAATCTATCAGAAAGTTCGGGAACAAAGAGATACAAAGCAAATTGTGAATCTCCAAAGTCCTGTTGGTCAATTTGGGCCACCCTGCTGTTTTCTTTGTACAAACTGCATTACGCCTTAGTCTGCTCGTTGTTTTTAAACGCTTACTGATTTGCACATAAATTGTCCATAAAATGCGCCACAGATGTTAGGGCTGGGTCTCAACAGCACAAGTACCTTTTTTAATGATGCGATAATTGTTAATATAAAGCTAATCAATTTACACTATTCCTGCACGTGGGAAATCCATAACATTTTACAAAATGTCAACTTTTCATTCTTTTCCCTTCTGTTTTCCTGTCACCTCTCTCTCCCCATACCTGGTTTAACTTGAATTCACCACTCTGCTCATTGTCAACATTGTTGCTCTCGTTGACCTAAATTTCGCCTAATTTGAGCAAAACCTTGACTACAAAATTTTCATTTTGATTTTCAAATCCTTCTTTAGCACCACCCCTCTAGAATAACTCCTGGTGCAGTGGTCCTGTGGCAGCATACCTACCTCTGGACCCAGAGGCCTGAGTTCATGTCCCACTTGCTCCACAGGTGTGTAGTAACATCTTTGAACAGGTCATTTAGAAAACATCAATAGAATATCTCCTGTTCCCGTAGCATGCTGAGATTTTAGAGCTCTTCTCATTCTGCCTTACTGTGAAACCCCGATGTTGACGACTCCACTGTTGGGGATGTCCTCAGCTGTTGAGGTGCCAAACTCTTTCTCAGCCTCTGCGTCTCTCTCTCTCTCTCTCCCTCCCCCCATCAAGAGGCTCCTTAAAGGCTAACCCGTCGACCAGGCATTTAGCCGCCTTCTTGAATATTGCCTTAAGTGGTCAGTGTCACTTCTTGCTTTATAATGGCTTTTAAAAAATCAGGGGTTTCCCATTTAAAACAGAGGCGAGGTGATTGTTCGCGCTCTCTGTCTGAGAGTTGAGCGTCTTTTGAACTTACCTCCTGAAAGGGAAGTACAGTCCTTGAATCATTTTACGGCAGAGCGAGATGGATTTGTGAAACGCTACCAGAGTTAGATGCGAATGTGGATTTGAGGTTACAGTGATTGTACTGAATGGCTGAGCAATCTCAAAGGACTGAGTTACCTACTCCTGCTCTTTGCTCACGTCTGCGCAACATGCCTTGGAATGTTTCATTGCCTCAGACGCAAGCGTATGAAGAGATGCTTTTCTTCTTGTTTCTCAACCCTGATTACTCATCGGTTAAAGAGGTAGATTCTTCAATTCACAGAGATCCCAGTGTCTTCTCGGTGGTATGAGAAACTCAAACCTCCAGCAAATCATGCCGCACAACAAAAAAAAATTATCCGAGGAGCTAGAGGGGTAAATCAATGATCCATGCTGCAAGTTGCTCTATTCAATGCAACACATGGTGCCCACATAATGATACTTTTTTTTAAGATTAGATTAGATTAGATTACTTACAGTGTGGAAACAGGCCCTTCGGCCCAACAAGTCCACACCGACCCGCCGAAGCGCAACCCACCCATACCCCTACATTTACCCCTTTAACCTAACACTACGGGCAATTTAGCATTGCCAATTCACCTGACCCTGCACATCTTTGTGACTGTGGGAGGAAACCGGAGCACCCGGAGGAAACCCACGCAGACACGGGGAGAATGTGCAAACTCCACACAGTCAGTCGCCTGAGTCAGGAATTGAACCCGGGTCTCTGGCGCTGTGAGGCAGCAGTGCTAACCACTGTGCCGCCCTTACTGTGGCACTGTACATACTAATGGTAAGGCAGTGTCCCATATAAAAGGCGTAATTCTACATTAAGTGCCATCACCTAATGTGGTCTGAAGAAATGTCCAAGACCTAATGAGGGAGCAGTTGACAGATATATTAATTTGAAGTTAATTAGGTTTGATTTGGTTGTATAAATATGGGGAGCTGGTAATCAGTGGAATGAGAGTTTAATGGAGCATGTCTAACTGAAATAAAACTCTACATAAAAGTGTACTCTTGAATTCTATTTAAATATTAAGCATGGCCTGTTGTGGCTCAGAAGCCTCACTCTGGTGATGTAACCGCGGTCTTTGCTGCAGAGGAAGCCTAGAGGCCAACAAAAGGGGAGGCGATGACCTAGCGGTTATTGTCACTGGGCTATTAATCCAGAGACTAGGAGAAAGTGAGGACTGCAGATACTGGAGAATCAGAGTCGAAAGGTGTGGTGCTGGAAAAGCGCAGCAGGTCAGGCAGCATCCGAGGAGCAGGAGAATCGACATAAGCATAAGCCCTTCATCAGGAGTGGGGGTGGTGGGGAGGGCAGGGCGAAGGGAGCTGGGAAGGCAACTGGTAGATGCAGGTGGGCGGGAGGTGGGTAATGGTGATAGGTTGGTTGGGAGGGTGGAGCTGATAGGTGGGAAGGAACATGGACAGGTAGGACAGTTCAAGAAGGCAAGTTGGAGGGTTGGATCTGAGATGAGGTGGAGGGAGGGGAGATGAGGAAACTGGTGAAATCAACGTTGATTCTGTGTGGTTGGATGGTCCCAAGGCAGAAGATGAGGCTTTCTTCCTCCAGGCGTTGGGTGGCTTGGATTTGGCAGTGGAGGAGGCCCAGGACTTGCATGCCCTTGGCGGAGGGGATGGGGAAGTTGAAGTGATCTTTCTTCCCGCCTCTCCTCTCCACCCCAGCCCCACCCTACTATTTATCTCTTACCTTCATTCACCACCCGCCCCCCCCCCCCCCAACCCCAACTTTCCTGATGAAGGACTTATGCCAGAAACATCAACTCTCCTGCTCCTCGGATGCTGCCTGACCTGCTTTTCAAGCACCACACGTTTTGACTATTAATCCAGAGACCCAGTTAATGATCTGGGGAGCCAGGTTCAAATCCTGCTATGGCAGATGGTAAAATCTGAATGCAATTAAAAAAAAAGGAATTGTAACCCTTGAATCAATTGTCAGGAAAAACCTACGTGGATCGTTAATGCCCTTTAGAAAAAGGGACTATCATCGTTACCTGGTCTGGATGACATGTAACTCCAGACCCACAGCAATGTGGTTGACTCTTAACTGCCCTCTGGGTAATTAGGGATGGACAATAAATGCTGGCCTAGCCAGTGATGTCTACATCAAAGAATCCATACAGTGTGGAAACAGGCCTTTTGGCCCAACAAGTCCACACCTACCCTCTGAAGATTAACCCATCCAGACCTATTCCCTTATCCTAATATCCTCTATTTACCCCTGACTAATGCACCTAACCCACACAGCCCTGAACACTATGGGCAATTTAGCATGGCCAATCCACCTAACCTGCACTTCTTTGAACTGTGGGAGGAAACTGGAGCACCCGGAGGAAACACACACAAACATAGGGAGAATATGCAAACTCCACACAGACTGTCACCCGAGGGTGGAATTGAACCTGGGTCCCTGGTGCGGAGAGACAGTAGTGCTAACCATTGAGCCACTGTGCCTTCAAACAATTTTTTTTAAAATGCAGGATTCACCAGCTTCTGTCTTCTCCGGTTACGCACATTCTGGGCAAAAGTTTAGGAATTTGTGGGAATGCAGTGTAGGAAATTGTGAAATTAAGTAGCATGCTATTTAAATGGAACGAGGTTTCAGAACTCTGAAAAGCAAAAAGATCGGCATGTAAGAGTACACGGATCGCAACAAGATAGTCTGCAGGAGAAGCAAGTGATTAGGAAGGCAAATGGGCAGGGAAAGGAGAATTAAAGACAGTTCATAAAGAAGGGATCTTCCATCTGAGATGGATTGTAGCATCTTTACAGTGTGGAAGCCAGCTATTTGGCTCATCTGATCTACACTGACCCTCTGAAGAGCATTCCTCCCAGATTTACCCCATACTCTATCCCTGTAATGCTTCATTTGGCTAACCCTACACACGATGGGCAATTTCAGATGGCCAATTAATTTAACCTGTACATCTCTGGATGGTGGGAGGGAGCCTGTGCAAACATAAGGAGACTGTGCAAGCTCCACACATAGAGTCACCGTCTGGTGGAATCGAACCTGGCACTGTGAGGCAGCAATGCTAACCACTGAGCCACCGTGCCATCCCCATGGAGAAGGAGGGCAATTTTTCTCTCAGAGTCGATGGAATTCATTCCCCTAAAGAATAGTGTAGGTGAGTCACTGAATTTTTTTATATGTCAGACTCTTAGCCAATGAGGGGTCAATGGCTATCAAGGATCAGCAGGAGTGTGGAATCGAAGCCACAATCAGATAAGTCATGATCTTTCCGATTGATTGCTCGTCTGTATATATTCACACCGATAAGTCGATGCAGAGGGACAACTACGTCTCCTCCGAAAGCACTTAGGTAATGTTTACACAACAGCAGCCAAGTGAAGCAAAGTCAAGGGACATTCTCCAACACCCCCCTAAGAAAACCACAGGAATGTGGACAATGTTGAACAAGCGCTGCAAATACACCAAAGTCTTGTCCAGCCTTACTACTTAAAAGGAAACGGATGGCATTTCTGTCGTGTCATGAAGACCTTTTTAATGTTTAACACTGCTCCTCGGAGTATAAAGTTTTAAAGTGGATTTTGCTCAGGTTTTGTGGAAATACCTGGAGTTGTTTTTTTTTTAAAAAATGTCATTGAAAATTCACTGTAGTCACTGAACCTTTTTTTAAACAAGGCTTCCTGTAAATCACATGACTAATGATAAATGCTTGCTCTGCTTGAGACCCCAGCTAGGACAGTTTGGAATGTGACTGGCTTGAAGAGGTGTTCGTTTTCAGCGGCTCAGTACGGGTGAAGCAGGTTAAAAACAAGCTGAGGAAAGGCTGCTCAAGAACAAACTGCCCAGCTGATCTCTCCCATTACTCCATCAGTTCAGGGTAAAGCCTGTTTGTTCTTTTGGAAGATTGATTGAAGAAACATCACAAGATTGCATTTCCAGAGCAAGCTGTATCTGCCAAGACCTGAGAGTTTGGTCTGTGATTACTGACTCAACCACACAAGTCAGAACATCACAACAACAGATTTCAGAAGCATTATTGTTTTACTTTCAAAAATATTGACAAAAATTACTTTGCTGTACAAAATAAACAATCTCTGCAGGGAAATCTTTTAATTCCAATTGCCTGAAGAGACAGTATGAATGAGAGAGAGTGAAAAAATAAGGGAGAAAGTGAGAGCAGCAGAGAGTGAGAGAGACAGAGTTGAGTGAATGTATTTTGCAGATACTTAGAACATTAACCATTTATCCAGTCAGTAATCTAGAAATATACGATAACCAAGTTTTGCATCTTCAATGAATATGTATTATCATGATAATAAACCAGTGATCTCTCAAAAACTGAAGGTTGATAAATCCTGTTATTTAAAATCGGATACAGAAAAGATATCAAATTGCTCATACAGGTCATTCTGCTGTAACAGAACAGTTCTGTTCCTCTGCAACATTGTGCTTTAGAAAGTTACGCTGTAGAAGACCATTAATAGAAAATTGTTATAACCGTTCAGTATAACAGTGTTTCTTCCCAGTCTGACCCTATTGAAATCATTTATAATTTTAATAATCTCCAATAGGTTAAGCCCCAGCCTCCAGGAGAGAGGAGGCACAGACTCATTGGCTTTTGCTAAATGGTTCTGGAGGGGATACACCAGTTTTGAGGAGTTGGTAGCAGGAATTGTGATGAAACATTGCAAACACACTTAAGGCGACTTGAAGTGACTGGGTAACTGGGTAAAGTATTTTGGTTCCAGGTTGCGATGTTCCAGATTAGCAGGACGAGAATGACAGTCTCAATTGTAACAATTGCATCTTTAACAATCTCAAAGTCCCTGAATGATCTCCAGGCAATAAAGCAATTTTGAAATGTCTGTTGTTTCCTTGACAGTATGGGGCTGCAGTTTTGATATTTGTAAAACTTCTGGACATTTGCTTCAGAATTTCCTTCCAATGCCCAACATTCTTATCAAAGTGCAATGCAGGATGTGTACCAGATTCATGCAGCTCTCATTTAACTAACGTTTCACAAAGACAACAGTAGGAGATTTTGAAAATCTCTATACTCTGTCTCTCCAAACTGTGAAAGAAAACCCACTCAGCAGTACAATTACTGATTTCATCTTTTCAAACAGAGCTGTGCCTAAAGCGAATATTATGAAGGGTATAACACTCAGGTACACTGTTGGTGACTGCGGGATTGTCAACTCAGAGACAGCAAATGTAAGCTGACGAATTAATAGCCTTTTGCCTTGTGTTAAAGCAAGCAGGTTAACCTGCAACTTCAATTTACTTACCCCTGCCTGATAAAGAACCCAATGTCAAAGGCTCAAAATGGTCCAACCACTGCCTCTCTGTGGTGTCAGGAGTGGGCACGTGCAAAGATAAAGCCAACGTCATTCGTAAGCAATGGAAACACATTGCAGCAGTGAAAATATAGAAGATAGGAGGAGTAGGCCATTCAGCCCTTCGAGCTTGATCCATCAGTCAATATGATCACGGCGGATCAATCAACTGAATGCCCTGTTCCAGCTTTTTCCCCAAAACCTTTGATCCCTTTTGCACTAAAAACTATGCTTGAAAGCATTCAATGTTTTGGCCTTTCTGTAACAGGGAACTCCATAAACTCTCTGGGTGAAGACATTTCTCCACCTCTCTGTCCTAGCTGGCCTACCCTCCGTATCCTGGGACTACAACCTTTCATTCCGGACTTCCCAGTCTCGGGGAATGACCTTCTCTAATTTGGAGCCTGAGGCCCTCCCCTTGATGACGTGTTTCTAAAGCTTCCTCACCCACACTGCTGCCTATATTACCCTCGTACCGCTGTCTCTCCCACAGGCTGAGGAATCAAGGTAAGCCCATTTTCCTGAAACTGCAGCACCACGTTGTTATTGGTCGATGTCACTCTGTTGGCCATTTTGGCGGTCCGAGAACTCACTCCAAATTCCAAACAAATGCTCTTTGGTGCATACCCTTCTGTTTTCTAAAGGAGGCATTCCAGCCTAAGGAAATTCCCCAGAGGGCACAGGCTTTTGGATAAAGCTCCAAGTCACACTAAGACAATCACAAGAAACATACAGTACAGAAACATGCGGCTGTGTATGTTTCACAGCAGCCATCTTATACTGGAGGCAGTGGCCTTGTTCTATTATCACTGGACTTTGGTAATCTGGAGACTCAGGTAATGTTCTGGGGACCCAAGTTCAAATCCCATCACAGGAAATGGTGGAATTTGAATTAAATGGGAAACAAAATCTGGAATTAAGAGTCTAATAGTGACCACAAATCCATTGCTGAACAGTTGGAAAAACCCATCTGGTTCATTAATGTCCTTTAGAGAAGGGAAACTGCAGTCCTTATCCGGTCTGGCCTACATGTAACTACATAGCAATATGGTTGACACTTAAATGGCCTCTGGGCAATTGGGATGGGCAATAAATGCTGGCCGAGCCAGTGACACCCACATCCCATGAAGAAACCTTTTTTAAAAAAAAGTGTCTTGTCCCATCTCTTATCTCCTCACCTTTAACATTTCTCCCTCACATGCTCGTTTACACTGTTATGCTATTCCATTTCAACTGCTGTCCCCAGTAGCAAGTTTCATTTTTGTACCATTCTCTGAACAAAGATCTTTCTCCCAAAAGCTCTGTTGCCTTTTCAGCAACATCCAATATTTATAGACCCAAATTTAACTCCCTACTGGATTTCTGCAAAGTGGCCAGAGTTATATTTTCCATCTCTTTGTTTCGACCTTCCCCAGGAGAGGAAGTGTTTCTTCCCAGTCTGACCCTATTGAAATCATTTATAATTTTAATAATCTCCAATAGGTTAAGCCCCAGCCTCCAGGAGAGAGGAGGCACAGACTCATTGGCTTTTGCTAAATGGTTCTGGAGGGGATACACTGGTTTTGAGGAGGTGGTAGCAGGAATTGTGATGAAACATTGCAAACACACTGAAAGCGACTTGAAGTGACAGCACCAATGTGACTGTCATCCCCTGCAGCACATTTTGCTAATAGCAGTTTTCAATTTATTCTGCATTACAGCTGCTGTTCTATTCGCACAGCCTGCACACAAGTGAAACACTTCATTCACTCCAGTTTCTCACCTAGTCTGTTTGTAATGACTATCCACATGGCTGCTTTGTGTTTGAAAACCCCACCAGCTGCCACAGATGGGAACATCAGAGCCAACGGTGCCTGTTTTGTTTTAAGCACCTCATCAAGTCCTACTGAGGCACGTAGCCTGGGCCAGCTGACAACGTCAGTGAGCAAAGCAGACAGCAACGTTTCATTGACTTGACCCTGGAGGTCGACCAGGCAGATAAGCCAGCAGCACGGGAGGCACGGTGTCTCAGTGGTTAGCGCTGCTGCCTCACAGCGCCAGGGACCTGGGTTTGACTCCACTCTCGGGCGACATTCTCTTCAGGTTCTCCGGTTTCCTCCCACAGTTCAAAGATGAGCAGGTTAAGGGGGAGGCAATGGTCTAGTGGTTTTATCGCTGGAGTGTTAATCCAGAGACCCAGGTAATGTTCTGGAGACCCAGGGTCAAATCTCGCCACAGTAGATGGTAGAATTTGAATTCAAGCAAAAAAGAACTATTCTGGAATTAGTGGTCTACTGATGACCATGAAACCACTGTCAATTGTCAGAAAAACCCATCTGGTTCACTAACGTTCTTTAAGGAAGGAAATTGCCATCCTTACCTGGTCTGGCCTACATGTGAATCCAGACCTACAGTAATGTGGTTGATTCTTAACTGCTCTCTGGGCAATAAATGCTGCTTAGTCATCGACACTGACAGCTCATGAATTAATTTTTAAAGGAAGGTTTGTCCTCAACAATTCCCTCCACCCCACGATGGCTCTGTTACTTTATTCCCCTTAAGTGCCTCTTGAAATTGCCAAATGGCTTTGCTTCTAGCCACCCTTGTACTGAGTTTGAGATCATAAAAGATCATTTGCTCTCTCAATCTTGTGTCCAAGACCCGAAATCCGTGAAGCACAGTGGCTCAGTGGTTAGCACTGTTGCCTCACAGCGCCAAGGACCCGGGTTTGACTCCAGCCTCGGGTGACTGTCTGTGTGGAGTTTGCACATTCTCCCCGTGTCTGTGTGGGTTTCCTCCGGGTGCTCTGGTTTCCTCCCACAGTATAAAGATATGGAGGTTAGGGTGGATTGGCGTGGGAAATTGCCCTATAGTGTCTAGGAATGTGTAGTTTAGGTACATAGGTCAGGGGAAAATGTAGAGGAATAGGGTAGGGAAATGGGACTGGATGGGATACTGTTCAGTGGGCCGATGTGGACTTGTTGGGTCAAATGGCCTGTTTTCACATTGTAGGGATTCTGTGTAACTATGTGCACTCTAGTGCTTGTAGCATTGGTAACATTCAGGAATAAAAAGTTAGCCTAATGATAACCAGGTTACCACTATCAATTGTCTTAAAAAACGAATCTAGTTCTCTCATGTCCTCTAAGGAAGGAAGCTACTGTTCTTATCTGGTCTGGCCTACACGAGACTTCAGACCCACAGCGATGTGGCTGACTCCAAACTACCATCTGGACAATCAGGAAAGGGAATTTTTTTTTTAAACTGATAAGCAATTATGGTGCCGATACAACAAGAATTTATATATTAAAGTTACAGGCAGGCCCACTTGTGGCACAATGTTAGTGTCCCCACCTCTGGAACGGGAGGCCTGGAGTGCAATAACATCTCTGAACAGGTTGTTTAGAAAAACATGCTAAAAATCTTTAAGAAGGAATTACGCTATAAATTATCTTAATTGAAGAAACAAGTGTCATGACATCTGAATAAAGAAAATAATCTTCATATAAAATTGAGATAAAAACATGATGACTCAAACTAGTCTAATATCTTTAGCGTGTATCTAACAGGTGAAAATATTACATAATTAAAACATTTGGTTAATTATATCCAATAGCTGTGTAAGCATTCATGTGATGATTCCAATTTAGTTGTGCCTGTTGATAAGGTTAACAATTAAAATCAAATAGTTCAAGCTTCATTGGCCAAGAGGAGATTTAATAGAGGTTATAAAATTATGAAGGGCTTAATGGCCGTGTCATCTGCTCTCTAACTCATACTTATTGAATTTCCTTCATAAGTCCCCCCTCCTCTCTCTCCTGCCTTAAATAAGTTTCTGAAATGCTAAATCTTTGACCAGGCTATATATCACCTGCTCAACCATTACCTCATTTGGTTCAATGCCCATTTTTGTGCCTGACTGTGCCACTATAATCAATGGGCATATATATGGCGTAATTTCTGCTCCAATATCTTATGGTCCCATAATGTGCTTTGTGAGGTTTTGTGAGGAATTGATATAACAGATGGAAATTGTTGAGTAGTAAAGAACATTTTTCTCTGGTGCTGAGGATGAGTCATGACACCCAAGTAATTTGGAACGGTCACTGAGTGAACAAGGCAAGGAGAAATGGATTTTTGGTGCCTGGGTCACGGGAAGTAACTAAGGTAATCTTTAAGGCAACATCTGATAAGCATCTGAAGCAGAAAAGATACAAGTAATGGGAAGTGAGGGGAAAACAGTCATTGTTCTGACTTGTTGATGTTGATAGAGCAAAGATGCAGCATAAATTACAACAGGCAACCCACACTGCATACCAGTAGCCATCCAAATTACAAATCATATATCTTCATTCACTATCAGAAAACTTCAAGAGAGAACATATTTGTTATTTCTTTTTAGCTCTTCCAGACATTTTGCTTTGTCATGTTGCTCTCTGGTTCCTAGCCTCCCCACTAAAAAGTTAAACTTTCAGAGGAGATAGGCTTGATACAAATGGAGTGGTCAGAATATGGAACTCGCTATCACAGGAGATAGCTGAAGTGAATAAGACAGTTTCTTTCATGGGGAAGCCAGATCAGTATGTGGGGGAGTAAGAAATGGAAGGGTGTAGCATTGGTAACATCAGGGAGAAGGCTATGGTGGATCACCAACAAAGATTATTGGCCTTTTATAACTGTTATTTATTTAATATCATTGATTTTCCTCAAAGAAATACAGAGATAAGCTAATTCTTAGGTCAGAGAGTCATAGCCATAGAGATGTACAGCATGGAGTCAGACCCTTCAGTCCAACTTGTCCATGCTGACCAGATATCCCAACCCAATCTAGTCCCACCTGCCAGCACCCGACCCATGTCCCTCCAAACCCTTCCTATTCATCTATCCAAATGCCTCTTAAATGTTGCAATTGTACCAGCCTCCACCACTTCCTCTGGCAGCTCATTCCATACACCTACGACCCTCTGAGTGAAAAAGTTGCCCCTTAGGTCTCTTTTATATCTTTCCCCTCTCACCCTAAACCTAGACTCCTCCACCCCAGGGAAAACACTTTGCCTATTTACCCTATCCATGCCCCTCGTGATTTTATAAACCTCTATAAGGTCACCCCTCAGCCTCCGATACTCAAGGGAAAACAGCCCCAGCCTATTCAACCTCTCCCTGCAGCTCAAATATCCCAACCTGGAAAATCCTTGTAAATCTTTTCTAAAACCTTTCAAGTTTCGCAACATCTTTCCGATAGGTAGGAGACCAGAATTGCACGCAATATTCCAACAGTGGCCTAACCAATGTCCTGTACAGATGCAACTTGACACCCCAACTCCTGTACTCAATACTCTGACCAATAAAGTAAAGTATACCAAACTCCTTCTTCACTATCCTATCTACCCGCGACTCCACTTTCAAGGGGCTATGAACCTGCACTCCAAGGTCTCTTTGTTCAGCAACACTCCCGAGGACTTTATCATTAAGTGTATAAGTCCTGCTAAGATTTGCTTTCCCAAAATGCAGCACCTCACATTTATCTGAATTAAACTCCAACTGCCACTTCTCATTGGCCCATCTGATCATGATCCTATTGTAATTCTTCACTGCCCACTCCAATTTTGGTGTCATCAGCAAACGTACGAACTATACCGGTTATGCTCACATCCAAATCATTTATATAAATGACAAAAAGTAGAGGACCCGGCCCCAATCCTTGTGACACTCCACTGGTCACAGGCTTCCAGTCTGAAAAACAACCCTCCACCACCACTCATTGTCTTCTACCTTTGAGCCAGTTCTTTATCCAAATGGCTAGTTCTCCCTCTATTCCGTGAGATCGAACCTTGCTCACCAGTCTCCCAAGGGGAACCTTGTCAAATGCCTTACTCAAGTCCATATAGATCACATCTACTGTTCTGCCACCAATCCTTTTTGTTACTTCTCCAAAAACTTCAATCAAGTTTGTGAGACATGATTTCCCACGCACAAAGCCATGTTGACTATCCCTAATCAGACCTTGCCTTGCCAAATACATGTATATCCTGTCCCTCAGGATTCCCTCCGACAACGTGCCCACCACCGCCATCAGGCTCACTGGTCTATAGTTCCCTGGCTTGTCCTTACTACCCTTCTCAAACAGTGGTACCACGTTTGCCAACCTCCAGTCTTCCGGCACCTCACCTGTGACTATCGATGATACAAATATCTCAGCAAGAGGCCCAGCAATCACTTACCTAGCTTCCCACAGAATTCTAGTGTACACCTGGGGATTTATCCACTTTTACGTGTTTCAAGACAGGTACTGAACTTTATTTGACAGTTTTGTACAAAAGGTAGAATGTCTACTCAAATCCCCTCAGTTCAACTTCCAACAGCTGCTGTGGGCTTTGATTATTCACCTTGATTCCCTTCCTGATTAAAAACTGGTCTCGGCCTCAAACTCGTTACACCTCCCGCAATGCAGAGCTCCCTCTATTTGGTCTCTGTAGCCTGGGCCACATTGAATCCCTGGAGCAGGGCTCAAACCCACAACCTTCTAATGCAGAAGTGATAGCACTAAGTCTAAAAGCAAGGCCGGTATTCTTCACATATAATATTTATTAGTTATCCATATAATTACGCACATGGAAGAGCACTAAATGTTGCACACCGCCTTAACATAACTCTCCCTCTTTGCTTTACCCTCAACAGCTCATTGAATAAAGCAGGCTGATGTAATTTCTATATAAAGCAATGGCCTGAAGGAAAGGTCAATACAGGCAACTTTATTCTGTTAAGCAAGAGGAGGAGGAGTGCTTTTCAATCCTGGAAAAACTCGCAGTAAATCATTCATTTTGAACACTAATGGAGTACTGCGAGGTTTAGGTTACTAAGTGCAGTGCTGACTAAGTTTACAAGCACAAAGTTTTAATAGAAATGGGAAACTAATCAAAAATTTATTGGACTGAAGAGGCTGCAAGCTAACATCTGGCTTATCACGGAGAAGAGAGTTTGCCCCCTTGGTCAATTCAACCACAAGCGGATAAGTGCAGATTTGGATCAGATTCCACTGTGAAAGCTAAAATATCCACCTCCTCCTTTCAAAATGGGTTTCCTGGGGAGCCTGAGGACAGGCCCGGTCAGGAACTATCAACCCATCCTGCTCACTCCAGCTGGAAGTTAGGATGCAGCCAACACACTGGCCTCTAAGTTAATACAGACAAAGAAACAGACCCTTCGATCTAACTTGTCCATGCCATCCTAACCTAACCTAGTCCCATTTGCCAGCACTTGGCCCATATCCCTCTAACCCCTTCCTATTCATATACCCATCCAGCTGCCTTTTCAATGTTGTAATTGTACCAGCCTCCACCACCTCCTCTGGCAGCTCATTCCATACACGCACCAACCTCTGCCTAGAAAAGTTGCCACTTAGATCCCTCTTAAATCTTGCCCCCCACCCCCCTTCACCCTAAAGCTTTAGTTCTGGACTCCCCCACCCTGGGGAAAAGACTTAGAGGGGAAAAAATATATATAAATCGCTGGACGAGTTCAGCAGGTCTGGCAGCATCCATAAAGAGAAATCTTAATGTTTCAAATCCGGTGATCCTTCCTCAGAACCCCCTCTCATGCAGGGGTCAACACCATAAGACCAGAAGAAATAGGAGTGGAAGTAAGGCCATTCAGCCCATTGAGTCCACTCCACCATTCAATCATGGCTGATGAGCATTTCAATGCCACTTACCCACACTCTCCCTGTATCAGGGTTGACTCAGTACCAGCCTTCAGTGCAAACTCTGATGGGTTAACACTCAATGTCACCTCGACCCAAACTGAAAAGCATTTGCGCAAGATGCCTGCAGCTCCGATCATGTTATTTGTAAAGCAAAGCACACAGTGGCTGTGAATAATTTGTGCTTAATGAGAAAGGAAGATGAAACCGCAGAGCAATATCGCCTATGGATTGAACACCAGTGGATTCCAAATGACTGGAGCTGACACATGGGGAGACCATGTTGTAAAGCAGACTTGCATGAGACAATTTATCACACTATCACCACTGGACAACAATTAAAGGAATCAATTTCCTCTCTTGGATCCAAAAATCCTGCAGGATGTTCCATGACCAGCCTTCAGTTTGAAATCCTAGATTACCAGATACCTTAAGCATACAGAATTGCCATGGTTCAGAGACCATTCAAACCCATCATGCTCTCTGCGCATTTTAATTCAGTGCTAACCACCTGCCCTTTCCTTGCACGTTCATCAACCAACACCCTCTCGAATGCCTCATTTGAGTCTGCCTCCACCACACTTCCTAACCACTGGTTCAGCAAAAAAGATGTTTCTCACCTCACACCTGCATCTTT
The DNA here is from genome assembly GCF_004010195.1 of Chiloscyllium plagiosum. Lineage (NCBI taxonomy): Eukaryota > Metazoa > Chordata > Chondrichthyes > Orectolobiformes > Hemiscylliidae > Chiloscyllium > Chiloscyllium plagiosum. The sequence continues at coordinate 21,211,959 of NC_057747.1, read as the reverse complement.
TGTCAAACACTTTAAAACAGTGCCCCTCTGGTTCTCAGGCCTTGAAAACTTCGATCAAAGCTTCTCTCTGAGGAAAATGATCCCAGCATTCCTCACAGCTGAGGCCCCTCAGTCCTGGGACTATTCTGCAAATCCTCTTCTGCGCTCTCTCCAATGCATTCACACACACACACGTCATCTCCTGGTCTGTAAAGGTCACCGTAGACTTACCAGACTGTAGGGCTGCTCTCTCATTACAAAGAGATGGCTGGTGATGGTTTAACCTGAGGGTCAGAAGTCACAACACCAGTTCATAATTCAACGGGTTTATTTCAAATTGAAAGCTTGTGACCTCTGACCTTGTCCACCCCTGTCCAACACCAGCCACCTCCACATCATGGCTAACCTCAGGGTCACCACACCTCAGGCGAGGGGAGAGGTTGAGAAGCTGAGACCTTCCTGATACCCTCAGCTGGTTTGGGAACTGAACCCACACTGTTGGCATCACTCTGCATTGCAGACCAGCCATCCAGTCAACTATCTGAGCCGTTCTACCTGAGAACCAGCACCAACTCGACAGGTTGAATTGCCTCCTACTCAGCTGTAACCATTTTATGAGCTGACGGAGAGTTGCCATGAAGGGAATAGAGGTCAGAGAGAGTCTGGGACTAACTGTCTCCTTCCAACTGCATCTTTCCCCATTGAGAAGGAGGAATTATGTTTGGCATTCATGGGACATGGACATTGCTGGCTGGGCCAGCATTTATTGCCCATCCATAGTGCCTTGAGAAGGTGGTGTTGAGCTGCCTTCTTGAACCATCACAGACTAGGGACATTCACAATGTCCTTGTAGGGAGGGAATTATAGGAGGCAGCAAGGTGGCTCACAGCACCAGGGACCCAGGTTCAATTCCAGCCTCAAGTGTCGGTGTGTGTGTCAAGTTTGCAAATTCTCCCCGTATCTGCATGGTTTTCCTCCAGGTGTTCTGGTTTCCTCCCACAGTCCAAAGATGTGCAGGATAGGTGGATTGGCAATGCGAGGTGTCCAGGGATGTGCAGGCTAGGTGGGTTAGCCATGGGCAATACAGGGTTACAAGGATAAGGTAGGGGGAAGTGAATCTGTGAGGGATGGTCTTCGGAGGATCAGTGCAGACTTGTTGAGCCAAATGGTCTGTTTCCACACCATAGGGATTCTATGAATTCTGGGATTTTGACACAAAAGTATCGAAGGAATGGCGATGTACCTACAGGTCAGTACGGTGAGGGGATCAAAGGGAAAGCTGCAGATGGTGTCAAAAGGCTTCATACTGTCAGCTCATTTTCTTCCCTGCATCCTCAGAGTACTGCTTCTCCCCACAATTTCAAAACAGACAAACAATGTAGAGCTGCTCCGAGAAAGCAGATCCATTCAAAAGCTCCAGAGAGTTAGATAAAAGGTTCAGAGCATCAGAGCTGTCCAAGCCGAGGCTCTGGTCTTCGGGGCAAATTATGGCCAAGGATACGCTGCAGACTTTGATCAGACTGACGCCAAAATTCCCAAGGGCAACAACAAACAACTCAATTTGCACAACAGGGGAATCCTCCAAATCCAAGCTCCTTCACTGAAAACTGCTAATCAGCTTCTTTGAACCTTACTGGCCTGGCGATTTCTTTTTCGGGAACGTCTCTGAAGCTAAAGAAGTCTTAAGCCATATGATCAAGTGTTCTAACAGCTAAATCCCCCAGCCCAACAGCAAAATCACTGGAGCCACACTTTCCCACAAAGCCACGTGGAACGTTTGAGAAGTATGGAACAAACCAAGATGAGTGCCGGGCAAAGTCAGCTTCCTTTTATATCTGGCCTACCCAATGCGCTCATCTCCCCAACGCTGATAAGTTGACTTTAGAATTGCTACAGGATTCGTGACGTCACAGGAAAGTGACATGCTAACAACTTGCATTTATATAGTACCTTTGACTTAATGGAGCACCTCTGGGCGTTTGGTAGGAGTGATTGCGTCAACCAAAATTTGACCACTGTACCTTTTCGGGAGGTATTCGACCAAAGCTTCAGGCAGGTAGGTAGGTTTTTAAAGAGAGCAGCTAAAAGGGGGGATGGGAAATGGAAAGTCAGAGATTTCAAGAGGAACTTCTAGAGTGTAGGGCCCGGATAGCTTGAAGCATAATCAGACAAAACCTCAAAGTTCAACCCACGCGCACTCACAAATCAAGGAGCTGGCATTATTTTTACAGAATTAATACCAACACGAATACTGTGCCCAGATCTGGTAGCCCAGTTATAGGAAGGATATTGTCAAGCTGGAGAGGGTTCAGAGGAGATTTACCAGGATGTTGCCGAGCATGGAAGGTTCGAGTTACAGGTTGTTCTGCTGTAGTGCATTTCGTTAACACGAACTCATCATCATGTAATTGACAAATTGGGGGCACTATTTCTAAAGCACAAACTTTTAATACAGTGTTGGCTATAACGAGATTACATAAACACTTTAAACGCTGTTTCTAAAGCACAATGTCTCTATAATCGGGGGGTTGCACAAGAACACAACCATCGCATTATAGAACTACCGCTGTATAAAGAAATGATGAGGTGGGGCTGATGTTGGACTGGGGTGGACAAAGTTAAAAATCACACAACACTAGATTATAGTCCAACAGGTTCATCCGGAAGCGTTACTTTTGGAGCACAACTCCATCAGGAGTTACCTAGTGTTGTGTGGTCCAATATAGAATGATTGTGCAGACCAAAGATGTGCAAGTTAGATGAATTGGCCATGGGAAAATATTGTGTTATAAGGTAGTGGGCTGGATCTAGATGGGATGCTCTTTGAAGGGTCAGTACAGACTCGATGGGCCATCTGGCCTGCTTCTGCACTATAGGGATTTATGATTTTCCAGACAGCTTGCAAAAGCGGATATCTATAAAATTGCTGAATAATCTGAAGGGTGGATTGTAACTATGGGCGAATATGTAACCTAAGATCAAAACAAGTTAATAATTTCCATTCCAAGTTTTTTTTCCAAGTTTATTCATTCCAATGTTGATGTGAGCCATTTTAATAATCCACAGTGGTCTCTCACTCCATGAGGGCAGTACATCTTAAGCACACTATGTTCCCAATTTTAGCATCATTGTCAAAACAGTCTGTGTCTATCTTTTCAAATCTCTCCATGGCCTTGATGCTCCTGCCTCTGTAACTTTCTCTAAAACCTGAATATTCCACCCACTCCCTTCAACACATACCGCCCGCCCCCTGTCACTCTTTTATCGTGTGCCTCAATGGGGAACTGAGTTCAGACTGACAGAGGAGAAGACCAAATTAGTAACTGTCTTGGACTTCAATGGGTTGTACGTTAATCCTTAAGACTACTGTGTTTGGTAATTGTATATATACACCAAGCAATTGTCTTTGAGTTACATTATGAAGGTCTAAGCTATCATCTTTGTGTGTTCATGGTCCTGTTGTAGTCTGGTCCAGTATAGAATGATCTAACCCCGCCCACACTGTGCTATTTATACTCAGTGATGTGCAGCTCGGTGACTTTGCTGCAAGCTAAATCCAGGGTCCTGAAGCCCTTCTACAGCAGTAATAGTGTGCAGATCCAATAGTAGAGTACATAGGGCCTCAGGACTCAACACTGTGTGGAAGGTACTCTGCCTCTCTAGACAACCCCATGAGACCACTGCATTCCTCCAAACTTGAACTGTTAAGCATCACAGATTTCCATTATCCTGCAGGTTGTTGATTAGGTGACCATTGCTGTTTTCTTATGTGAATTATTTCTTTTAACATTTCTTGGATTTCCTGTCTTTAACCCCATATTGGGGGAGGGAGGGGGGTTGCGGGTGGAAGAGAAGGAGAGACAGAGAGAGGAGGGTGCTTTCTGTCTGCAGGTTCTGGCTGTTTTCAACTCTGCTGTTCTCAGCACCTCCAGCCTTTTTTTAATCTGCAGCTCTGCCACTCAAAGGGCTATTGCCAGGCAGAATTTCCCTATCTCTGAAGAATTCCATGGCTGCCCACTCTGGATATCTCCCTCTTGCTGCTTCCTGAAGGCAGCTCCACAATATCCTACGTCTGATTTCCAAGTTGTGAAACAGTTCAAGTTCACTTTCAATTTATAGTCTGAAAAAAGTGAAATGGATATGTGGTCTCTTGCAACACTTGTCGTCTCCAACACGGCCAGTCATGCCTGCTATCGATGGAAGCTCCAAATTAGGCTGACTAGTATGACTTTCCTTCCAATTTGCAATGAAACCCTTTCAGTTCTCTTTTTATGTTGATTCATATTGAGTCATATGGCACGGAAACAGACCCTTCGGTCCAACCAGGTCATGCCGAACATAATCCCAAACGAAATTAGTCCCAACTGCCTGCTCCTGGCCCATGTCCTTCCAAACCTTTCCTTTTAATGTATTTATCCATATGTCCTTTAAATGTTGTAATGGTACCCACATCAGCCACTTCCTTTGGAAGCTCATTCCACACGTGAACCATGCTCTGTGTAAAAAAATAGAACTCCTGATATGTCTTTTTTGAATCTCTCTCCTCTCACCTTAAAAATGTGCCCCATAGTGTTGAAATCCCCCCATCCTAGGGAAAAGGTAACTACCATTTAACCCTATCTATACCCCTCATTATTTTATAAACTTGGATAAAATTGCATTTCAAGCTCCTACGCTCCAGTGAAAAAAGTCCAAGCCTACCTGGCTTTTGTTCCCCCTCTTCTCCTTCCCCCACACAAAAAAAAAGCTATGGTCCAATATAGAATGATAGTGGGAGGAAACAGGAGCACCTGGAGGACATCCATATGGACACAGGGAGAATGTGTAAACTCCACCCAAACAGTCGCCCAAGGTTGGAATCGACCTTGGGTCCCTGGTGCTGTGAGGCAACAGTGCTAACCACTGAGCCACCGTGCTGAGAGATCCTCCATCAGAGAGAGGCAGGGCGAGCAGGGAGGCAGGGCGAGCGGGGAGGCAGGGCGAGCGGGGAGGCAGGGCGAGCGGGGAGGCAGGGCGAGCGGGGAGGCAGGGCGAGCGGGGAGGCAGGGCGAGCGGGGAGGCAGGGCGAGCGGGGAGGCAGGGCGAGCGGGGAGGCAGGGCGAGCGGGGAGGCAGGGCGAGCGGGGAGGCAGGGCGAGCGGGGAGGCAGGGCGAGCGGGGAGGCAGGGCGAGCGGGGAGGCAGGGCGAGCGGGGAGGCAGGGCGAGCGGGGAGGCAGGGCGAGCGGGGAGGCAGGGCGAGCGGGGAGGCAGGGCGAGCGGGGAGGCAGGGCGAGCGGGGAGGCAGGGCGAGCGGGGAGGCAGGGCGAGCGGGGAGGCAGGGCGAGCGGGGAGGCAGGGCGAGCGGGGAGGCAGGGCGAGCGGGGAGGCAGGGCGAGCGGGGAGGCAGGGCGAGCGGGGAGGCAGGGCGAGCGGGGAGGCAGGGCGAGCGGGGAGGCAGGGCGAGCGGGGAGGCAGGGCGAGCGGGGAGGCAGGGCGAGCGGGGAGGCAGGGCGAGCGGGGAGGCAGGGCGAGCGGGGAGGCAGGGCGAGCGGGGAGGCAGGGCGAGCGGGGAGGCAGGGCGAGCGGGGAGGCAGGGCGAGCGGGGAGGCAGGGCGAGCGGGGAGGCAGGGCGAGCGGGGAGGCAGGGCGAGCGGGGAGGCAGGGCGAGCGGGGAGGCAGGGCGAGCGGGGAGGCAGGGCGAGCGGGGAGGCAGGGCGAGCGGGGAGGCAGGGCGAGCGGGGAGGCAGGGCGAGCGGGGAGGCAGGGCGAGCGGGGAGGCAGGGCGAGCGGGGAGGCAGGGCGAGCGGGGAGGCAGGGCGAGCGGGGAGGCAGGGCGAGCGGGGAGGCAGGGCGAGCGGGGAGGCAGGGCGAGCGGGGAGGCAGGGCGAGCGGGGAGGCAGGGCGAGCGGGGAGGCAGGGCGAGCGGGGAGGCAGGGCGAGCGGGGAGGCAGGGCGAGCGGGGAGGCAGGGCGAGCGGGGAGGCAGGGCGAGCGGGGAGGCAGGGCGAGCGGGGAGGCAGGGCGAGCGGGGAGGCAGGGCGAGCGGGGAGGCAGGGCGAGCGGGGAGGCAGGGCGAGCGGGGAGGCAGGGCGAGCGGGGAGGCAGGGCGAGCGGGGAGGCAGGGCGAGCGGGGAGGCAGGGCGAGCGGGGAGGCAGGGCGAGCGGGGAGGCAGGGCGAGCGGGGAGGCAGGGCTGTCCTGGGACAGAAATGAGAGGGAGGGAGAGAGAGAGACACGGAGACACAGAGAGTGCGAGAGACATCTAACTCAAAAGGGAAAATCTGGAAAATGTTAAAAATATGCAAGACAGCTCAGACAAACAAATGTCATTTTAAAAAAGAACAGTGGAATGTTTATGTATACAACTCCAGAATTTACACCTGAAATTTATTGCCGAGCTCAGCTGCATAGTTGTGTGGTTTGTCACAACACTGGAACGCTTCTGGAATTGCTAATAAATCTGAGAAAACCTCACATCCCCCAAAAAGGTTCTGTGCCTAATCAATGCACACGGAGTGAGTCAAACTGTGAATCCAAATTTCCAAAGTGGAAACATCCGATTGCATTCCCTTAGCATTGCACTGAACAGTATCCAGACTGCAATGTTGTCTAACAGCCCGCAGTGCTTACATAGGATTAATACAAAGCTAGGTGGCAGCCAGGAGGTGGTACTGACCTACAATCCCACTAAACATCCTGCTGAGGACACAGAGGAAAACACGTGTCATGGTGATCAGTGTGTGTAGAACCCTCTGAGGGGCTTTGTGGGGCAGAGGGTGTGTTAGTACTGACTTGTGTGTCACGTGGATCTGAGCCGAGACCCTCACTTGCTTCTGCTCCAGCACCTGCTTATACTTTAGCATTCTCATCCTCGATTTTCCAATCCCTCCAAGATCCTATCCCCTCCCCCAGCACTGAGGCTATGTCCAGCTCCATGTGCCCCCTGGATCTCTGCGCTAGTATCTGCATCGATAGTTGTCTGGAAAAATCACAGAATCCCTACTGTGCCATTCAGTCCATCGGGTCCACCCAGAGGCACCTCCCAGCACCCTATCCCTGGACCTCTGCACCCCCACCTCACACACATCACTGATTTGACTGCTCTACTGTTGGTAATCATAACTGCCTCGGTCCTGGAACAGTCTCTCTATCTTGGTGTGTGAACATTTCCTGCTCTCCTTTTTAGGACTCCCTTGAAAGCAATGATTTGGAGATGCCAGTGTTGGACTGGGGTGGACAAAGTTCAAAATCACACAACACCAGGTTATAAGTCCAACAGGTTTATTTGGAAGAACTGGCTTTCAGAGCATGGCTCCTTCATCAGGTGAGTTAATAAGCCACAACCACCGAGTGAAGGGGCAGCGCTTCGAAAGCTAATGCTTCCAAATAAACCTGTTGGATTATCAACTGGTGTTGTGAGATTTTTAACTTAAAAGCAATTACTTCTCGCATCGACCTATGAGTTGATTCTCTATATAGTTTGGCATCAAAGTTTGTTTTAGAATCAAACCTTTTGGATATTTGAACTAAATTAAATGCACTACATAAATGCAAGAGGTTGTTGACAGGGATTGGCACAGATGTATTTGAGGGAATATGAATGCAAAAGACGACAGATTCCGAAAATCTGAAACACAAAACGGGAAACTCTGAAAATCCTCAACAGGTCAGCAGAGGGAGAAACAAAGAGTTAATGTTTCAGGTCGATAGGCATTCGTCGGGAAGACCTGTTAACACCGCAACTGTCTCACAAATGTCTGAAATGCTTAATACTTCCAGAATTTTCTATTTTCAGTGCATGTAAAGGAAAGATAGCTCAAGAGCATGAGGGAGAAAAGTAGCAGAAGGATATCATCTTCACTTATCGCCATCCCTCAATTTGAAGATGGCGCCTACTCAAGTTCACAAGTATCTGCTGTGGTTCCCCATGTGACTGACACGACCATTCTTGACCCACAGACTGGGTGCAATGTGCCACCAGGTTGTGGGACACAGAGCGCAGGCACAGTCTTTTTTTTTTCCCTTCTCTGCTCTGCCTCCACATGGAGATGGTGTGACTCAAGGAGAGCACCAGCCTTTGATCGATGGTCTTCCCGCTGAACCCAGAGGACGTGGGGAGGGGTGGCATTGCTGGCAGAATGAGCTGGTGGGACTCGCAATCTGGGCCTTCTAGCTCAGAGGTACCACAAGTGTTGAGGTTTGCAATGTTTATGGTGATCAATGATCAAACTAACAACAAATTAGGACAGGAAGAGGCCATTTGTCCATCAAGCTTGGCCTACCATTCAAGATGAATATGTCTAACTTTGGACTTTAATCGTACGTTACTGTCTGCTCCACGTATCCTTTCTCGTACAGCCTATGGGAATGAAAGTTTGCACGCAAGCCTTCAATACATTCAATGTTGCTACATCCAAAATGAAATGAAATTCTAAGCTGATCACTGTGCCTTGTGGATCTTAAAACTGCAATCTGACCATTTTTCTGCAAACATCAATTAATGCCTAAGAAGCCACTTAACAATGTTTATAAAGCAGCGACCTTACCTCCTGGTTCACATAGTCATCATTTTCTACATGAATTAAACAGCAATCGCTATTCAGCAAGTAATCTCAACTGCCTGTCATGTTAATGTGGTGGTAGGTTGAAACACGTCAAGAATAAAGCACAGATTATTATCCCACCCCACCAACCCACCCACTCAACTCCACCTCTGCCTAATCAACATTAGGCTGGTATCTACCTCTGTAAACAAGAGTCTTGCCAATTCCTGCTGAATAGCATACAATGGGGGTCAAAAATAAATTCAGGAAGCCACAAGTCGTCAGCTGAGTACATGGGACTCTCCCCTGTATTCTGGGTCAGTGGTCACGGCATGGTGTGAAATACAGGAAAAACATCCCATCAGCACCATGCCAAGGACACTCTACTCCCCACCATACTGTCACTGTAAAATGGTTGCAGTTTATATATATGTCTGTCTGATTTGCGCGCGTACACACACACACATCACACACACACACACACACACACACACACACACACACACACACACACACACACACACACCACAAGAGAGAGACACTTACAGCCAGAAACACACAGACGCAGCACTCATAATGAGAGACACATGCACAGGGTCAGACATACAGAGAACCAGGTGCACACACACACCGAAACAGAACAGTTCACACACAAAGTCTGCCTGTCTGTCTGAGAGTGTGTGAGAGTTAGAGAGAGAGACACACAGACAGAGAGAGATAGACACAGAGAGAGAGAGAGTTTCTCTCAGAATAAGACAGTGAGAGAGACACAGGAGTGACACAGTGGCTAGCTCTGCTGCCTCAGCAACAGGGACCTGGGTTCGATTCCACCCTAGGCTGACTGTCTGTGTGGAGTTTGCACATTCTCCCCGTGTCTGTGTGGGTTTCCTCCCACAGTCCAAAGATGTGCAGGTCAAGGTGGATTGGCCATTGGATATGCAGCGTTAGAGATTTTGGGGGGTGGGGGGTGGTCTGGGTGAGATGCTGTTTGGAGGGTCGGTATGGACTCAATGAGCTGAATAGCCTGCTCCCGCACTGAAGAGATTCTATGACACAAACACGGGACCAGATACGCATGTGCACACAGTCTCTCTCTCTCTTTCATATACACACATACTACAAATACAGAGGTAAGCATACTCACAGGTGAACACACAGCCAAGACCTCCCCACTCCCAACCCCTGATATCCACCTGTCAAACAACGTCAGCAGGATGTGTTCGACCAGTGCCTTTAGGATACGGAGCCAAGTTAGGTGGATGGCTTCAAGATACATATCAGTCAAAGGGCTGCATAGCCTGCTCCTACTCCTAACACTAACCATTCAAAGGAAAACATAGTGCTCACCACAAGAAAGCAAGAGGATGCCAACCTCACAGTCAACAAAGCTACTTTGGCCTGAAGCCCGGTCACCTTGCAGATCTCAACATATTTGCTTGAAAAATTTATATTTTGCACAGTCCAGTAATTTTACTCACCACTGAGAGGGAAGAGATGAACAGAGTAAACAGGGACAGAGCGCAAACTTCAACAAAGAACGTTACAGCAGTCAATGAGAAAGCTGCTTCAGTCAATACGATGGGTTAGCGAGGAGCTTAACTTACATCAAACCCCGAACAATGTACCCTTTCACTCGCGGTATTAAGCTGACCATTTGAGACAAGTCACTTGAATGCACCACTGCAACTTCAACCAGTTCTGACATTAGACAGTGTGTGTCACATTTCTACACATCGATCCCCGGACCTTACGGTGTCGTTTCTGTTTATTTTTAACCAGAATTATCTGCTTTTTGCCCCAACAAACAGCTTTCTTTTACTAAACCTTGCAATAATGCCTACTAAGAGCCAACAATCCAGAGAGACTCAGCAACTAGACAGACTAGGAACTCGTGACATTAAACCGAAGTTCACGTGGGGCCTCTCGGTTGGACAGAAAGGAAGCCACAGCACTAATTTGGAAAAGAAGGAGTGAAGCATTCTCGCTAGCATCCTACTCAACATTTTCTCTCTCACTCAGTATTTAAATAGGGCGGCACAGTGTCTAGCACTGCTTTCTCACAGCGCCTGGGACCTGGGTTCGATTCCAGCCTCAGGCGACTGTCTGTGTGGAGTTTGCACATTCTCTCTGTGTCTGCGTGGGTTTTCTCCCACAGTCCAAAGATGACTAACCTGCATATCTTTGCACTGTGGGAGGAAACCGGAGCACCCGGATGAAACCAACGCGGACATGGGGAGAACGTGCAAACTCCACATAGACAGGTGCCAAGGCTGGAATCGAACCCGGGTCCCAGGCGCTGTGAGGCAGCAGTGCTAACCATTGAGCTACCGGGCCGCCTGAGTCATTATTGACTCGATGACTATGACTATATCTGTCCAGTAACCAGAGTGCCAATAATTAAGTCTGCAGAGTTATGACTTAATATTCCACATTCAGCTGTGCAATTCTGGTCTCCTTCGGAAAGATGTTGCGAAACGTGAAAGGGTTCAGAAAAGATTCACAAGGATGTTGCCAGGGTTGGAGGGTTTGAGCTGTGGGGAGATGCTGAATAAGCTGGGGTTGTTTTCCTTGGAGCATCGGAGGCTGAGGGGTGACCTTATAGAGATTTATAAAATCATGGATAGGATAAGTAGAGGCATAGGTTTTCCCTGGGGTCGGGGAGTCCAGAACTAGAGGGCGTAGGTTTAGGGTGAGAAGGGAAAGGTATAAAAGGGACCTCAGGAACAACATTTTCACGCAGATGGTGGTGCATGTATGGAATGAGTTGCCTGGGGAATTGGTGGTGGCTGGTACTATTACAATAGTTAAATGTTATCTGGATATGTAAGTGAACAGGAAGGGTTTAGAGGGATGGCACATGGGACTAGATTAATTTAGGATATCTGTTTAGCATAGAGTCATAGAGATGCACAGCATGGAAACAGACCCTTCGGCCCAACTCGTCCATGCCGACCAGATATCCCAACCCAATCTAGTCCTACCTGCCAGCACCCGGCCCATATCCCACCAAACCCTTCCTATTCATATACCCATCCAAATGCCTCTTAAATGTTGCAATTGTACCAGCCTCCACCACTTCCTCTGGTAGCTCATTCCATACACTTACCACCCTCTGCTTGAAAA
>NC_057747.1:21145483-21200147 GCF_004010195.1 Chiloscyllium plagiosum | reverse complement strand
TATCTCCCTGCGACTCCACTTTCAAGGAGCTATGAACCTGCACTCCAAGGTCTCTTTGTTCAGCAACACTTCCTAGGACCTTACCATGAAGTACATAAGTCCTGCTAAGATTTGGTTTCCCAAAATGCAGCACCTCGCATTTGTCTGAATTAAACTCCATCTGCCACTTCTCAGCCCATTGGCCCATCTGGTCCAGATCCTGTTGTAATCTGAGGTAACCCTCTTCGCTGTCCACTACACCTCCAATTTTGGTGTCATTGCAAACTTACTAACTGTACCTCTTATGCTTGCATCCAAATCATTTATGTAAATGACAAAAAGTAGAGGGCCCAGTACTGATCCTTGTGGCACTATGAGTTGAACTGAAGGATCTGTTTCCATGCTGTACATCTCTGTGACTCTTTGTTTACAGAGTCTCAGGATGTCTCAAAGCCATTTATAAAGTGACTCTAAAACATGAGCCAATGCAGGGAATTGCCTTTTTGCACGCAGGAATCTCCCACAAACAGCAGCGAGATGGGTGACAGGTTAACCCGGTTCAGGGGTTTAAAATGAGCTGAGAGAAGTGCCCTGCATCCCTCTGTACATTCCGAATCCACCCGACCCACCCAGATGGATCTCATCTGATCGACAGCACCTGCTGATGCTGCAGTGTTCCCTCAGTGCTACCTGGACGATCACAAATTCACATCTCCGGAGGTGAGGGGGAGTCAAACCCATGACCTTCCCGCTGAGCTGAGAGAATGCTCACTGCCCACTGAGCCAAAGTTAAATCCAACTCGAATCCAAAACAAAAAGCAAGCTATTTAGCAAAAGCAAAAACCATGCTCACAATCAGGAAAATATTCTTTTTCTGGCTCCGAAAGACATCAATTAAGGATTTAAGTAGATCAGCTCCTATTCCCAGCTTGTGGTGCCAAGAATTTTTTTTTTTTTTGCTGTACAACTGGATGATCAACTTGCCCCTCATTAATCTCAAGTACTGCAGCCAGAAACGACAAACTACATTTACAATTCCATCCATTTATTCAGTCACTCTATGCCTTCAATGGTTCACCACTAAGCTGTACGGGGAGGCTGGGAGGACACATTTCTGGTCTATATGAAGCTACATCTCTCACTAAACACTCAAAATGGGAAGGTGATCGCTTGACAGCACCATCTTAGGACTGTCCTCATATGGTCATCAGGTCAGTGGCAACACAGTAGTTAGCAATGTTGCCTCACAGCGTCAGGAACCCAGGTTTAATTCCACTCTGTCAACTGTGGAGTTTGCACATTCTCCCCGTGTCTGCGTGGGTTTCCTTCAGGTGCTTCAGTTTCCTCCCACGGTCCAAAAGAAGTGCAGGTTAGGTGGATTGGCCATGCTAAATTGTCCCTAGTGGCCAGGGATGTGTGCAGGCTAGGTGGATCATCCATGGGAAATTTAGGTTTACAGGGATAAGATAGAATAGGGGATGGGTCTAGGTGGGATACTCTTTAGAGGGTTGGAGTGGACTCGATGGGCCAAATGGCCCACTTCCACACTGTAGGATTTCTATGAAAAAAAAGGACTACCGTTTATACTGTGCTTTTCCCAATCCCTTTCATGACTAAATTATGTTGAGACATCAAGTACTTCTGAAGTGCAGTCGCTATTATAATTTCAGAAACATGGAAACCAATTTGCAGACAGCAAGATCCCACAAACAGTAATGACTAAAGTCATATGATGTGATTGAAGGATTATTGGCCAGAATGCTGGGATAACATTCCACCTCTTTCTTTGAAATAGTTTAATGGGATCCTTTAGCTGCATCTGTTGGACAATTGTGGCCTTGGTTTAGTAACTCATTGAAAACATGGCATCACTGACAGTTCAGCACTCCTTCAGTACTGCAGTAAAGAGTCCACTTCTTAATCCTGGAGTGGGACTTGAACTTGAAATCCCTGTGTTTTCAGGGTGAAACTGTTCCCAGCTGACACTCCTCACCATTACAGTTGGCCAGTTATTAATCAAGTGGGGCCAGCTAATGCATTTGCTCTGTTTCGAGCTGGTTGATAAAGGTAAGGCCACTATAGTCCACGGGACCATAGGGCTGCTCTCCTGTTAGAGACAGGGGGAGGTGGCTGGTGGGGAGTTTAACCTGAAGAGAGAAGGAGAGTCCTTTAGGGTAACCTCAGCCGGTGTAGGCATTGAACGCACGCTGTTGGCATCATACTGTATCGCAAATCAGCAGTCCGGCAACTGAGCTAAGTGATTCCCAAACTGCTTGATACCCAAGCTTTACCTTGGTGTATGTCCTTCATTATATGTAAAGCAAAGTCCAGGATAATCTCCTTTACTCTTTCTCTCCACCCGAGCCCCACAACGTTTTCTTTATCAGGAGATGGGATTAGATCAATAACATGTAATGGCCTCACTCTCTGTCCTGGTCTGCAACCCTGATTAGCACAGACACCACATCGAAGTGAGACTGGCTGATAATTGTTTCAGAGCTGAAAATGTGTTGCTGGAAAAGCCCAGCAGGTCAGGCAGCATCCAAGGAGCAGGAGAATCGAAGTTTCAGGCATGAGCCCTTCTTCAGGCATTGAAAAACTAATGGGCTTTACAAGCGCCGAATTAATTTGAATAATACGGTTCAAGGATTGATCATTTTAAAAGGTACTTCGGGAAGAAACTTGAACACATCATTTCTGTGCAACCTCTCCATCACCATAATCAATAACCCACCAACACAGCTGTTACATACTTAGGGTCCTCCATTCTTGATTTCGTTCTCTGCTGTGGCTCAGTAGCAAATCTTTGTTTGATAACTTCACTGTGAAGCACAGTAGGATTTTTCTGTACTGCAGTATAGGTGCTACATCAATGTAAGCTGTGCTGGGAGCTCCCAACTCGGTCATAAATACCCTCAGGTGACTGTAATCTCCGAGCTATACATCATATTCAGTACAAATCACCATTTTCCCACATACTGAGGGGTTACGGATGCTGTTCTGTCCTAGTTCTCAACAGACAATTGCAATGTTAAAATAATCTTTTCTGTTTTTGCAAACTCTTTTTCCTCTTCTGCTTCAGGCACTATCCTGCCTCTCGCTCTGTCCAACACTCACAAACCACCAAAGGGACACATTCCACGCTGTTCTATCAAATGCCCATTAGTGCGGGGAGCACAGCAGATATATTTTCAACCTGAACAGTTCTTTTCAAATGCTAAGCCGGGAATGTGGGAAAGCATAAATGAATACATAAGGGCGATTCTGAAACCCACAGGGAAAAGTGACACCTCTAAATTAGCTTCTCCAGGAATTAAAGCCCAACAGTCGGGTAAGCAGCTAATGGATTATTCAGAACTGGTTTACCAGACAGCAAAGGGAAAAGGGTTGGTTTGGTTAAAATAAAACAAAGAACTGCAGATATTGGAAGTCTGAAACAAAAGCAGAGAGTGCTGGAGAAACTCAGCAGGTCTGTAGAGAGAGAAACAGAGTTAATGCTTTGAGTCCAGTGACCCTTAACACGAGCAGGAAGATTTAGGATCGGTTTTCCTCCACCATCCCACAGCCTGCAATTACAGAAACAAACAAAATACAACCCAAAGGAGCAAAGATATTAAACATAGCAACAACAACAAAAACCATGGGACTGGTTGGGAAATTCCAATTAGAAAGCAAGCATTATTCCTGCTGGGAACTGAAGGACTTTTGACAAAATAGATCTTTTGATCTTCAAAGAAAGCCTCTATAAGATGGAAGGACAAATTGTAGTAATCAAAGGCAATCCCCAGCCAAACTCCCAAAATTATTTCTGTGCACACACAACACCTTCCGAGCATCCATTTCATTTTTAAAAATGCATCTTATACCCAGCCTTTGGGGCAGGAGGTGGGGAGGTCAATGTCACTGCTGGATGAATTTCCCCACATACAGTCCAGATTACATCGTCACAGACATTAATACTGGGCAGGAAGTCAGAAATATCAACGCGGGAGAGATTTCTACTTTAAATTAGATTTCATAAATATATATATATATTCCTGGCTTTACCGTGTAAGCTTACTGTGGAGTAAGAAAAATAATGAACTAAAATCACAGGCCCAACTTCCAGGGCAGAGCAGAATGAATAGGCAGAGGTGGAGTAACTTGATGGAACAGCCAGTACAACAGAGACATGCTGGGCTGAATGGTCTCCTTCCACACTGTAAGATTCTATGATTCCACATCAATAAGCAGTAACAAGACACACAACCTTATTCCCTCACACAAGACACAGCTGACAATCTCACCAGATCTGATAATGACTGTAATCAGGAAAAGTCAAACCACGTTTATCATTTGTGTGACAGAAAGGAAAAGATTCTAATGACGCACACCATGTGAACTAGCTGTGGGATGACTGACTGCTTTACGTTAAATATTAAGTTATTTGGAGTTTTAAAGCCTCAACACTGACAGCACTCAAGTGTATCCACCGGAGAGATACTCCAGGAGTGAAGCACTGGTACAATGATCTGGGAATGTACCGACAGCGAGATACTCCAGGAATGAACCACCAAAGAGACACTTCAGGAGTGAAGCACTGGGGTCGTGATCCGAGTGTGATCCACTGGCGAGATGCCATTACGTCGCTTTGCACAGAAATGTCTTTCAACTCACTAACTTACAAGGAAGCCTCCAAAGTTCCCTCCTCCCTCCCAGAATCAAACAGACGAAGGAATAAAGTACACAGGAGGCTCATTATAGCTTACCAAGCCTAACGTTAAGGTTCTATACGTGACCTCAAACACCATGATGAAGGTTGCAAATGGTTTCTGAGATGCCATTTTGATTCAAGTACTTTGTAAGCTCCGGATCCTTTCTTATAGCCAGGAAAGCGGATTTTGACACAAACCCCTCTTCCATTAATGCCATTTGTCCAACATGGGCACCCATTTGTGACGTGGGCTTGGCTCGGTCCCTGACGCAGCCAGTTAAGGCCTGAGAGTCTTGTACCTGAAGACCCAAACCCAATGGTCAGTTTGGATTCTGCAGCTGCTCAACTTTGATGATCCCCTGTAACGTGGTTCCATGTTGGACAACCCCAAGATTCTTTTTGCTGTACGCAGCCATTTGCAAGAAGTCATTAAACAAATTCCAAGCTGCCAACACTGAATCAGTGATACTCTCACATCACCTGCTCCCTCCAAATATCCTTCCTCCACACTTATACCATTGGCTGCCTCTACTTGGGGACAGATGAATATTTGCATATTCTGCATTACAAGGTCGATTGAACAGACTCTTAATGAACCAACTGTGGGGTTTAACAGAGCAAAGTGAAGGATAGTGCCTTCCTACCTAGCCCCATGTCCTCTGGTCTGGAGTACAGTCCTGAGTGAAGGAGGCACAATTTTAAAATGTCACCCAGGGATGTCACCACTTCACACAACAGCAGTAACCACCTGATGAAGGAGCAGCGCTCCGAAAGCTAGTGCTTTCGATTAAACCTGTTGGACTCTAACTTGGTGTTGTGTGAATTTTAACTTTGTACATCCCAATCCAACACCGGGAATCTCCAAATCGTAAAAATTCTGTAATGCTCTCCCTTCAAAATAAAACACTGAGTGGATCCAGTGAAAATCTCCAAATTCAGATCGACAGGTCTTTCATTAGGTACGCCTGTTCAAGGCTTGGGGTAGCAAGACAAGTCAATGGAATTTGAAGACAGGTCAGCAATGATCTAATTGAATAGTGGGACAGGCAGAAGGAGCTGAATGGCCTCCTCCTGTTCCTCTGTTCCCCGGGTACAGCAAATAATTGAAGGAGAAATCAAAGATCAGCCAGTTCAGAATGTTTTTCAAAGTGGGACAGCAACAACAAGGCAGAGAGAAAGTTATGAATCATAGAATCCCTACAGTTTGGAAGTAGGCCATTTGGTTCATCGAGTCCACACTGACCCTCCGAAGACCAACCCACCCCCCACACTAACCCTATAACCCTGCACATCCCATGGCCAACCCACCTAACTTACACATCCCTGGACATATGGGCAATTTAGCATGGTCAATCCACCTAACCTGCACGCCTTTGGACTATGGAAACCAGAGGAAACCTACACTGACACGAGGAGAATGTGCAAACTCCATAAGAACCCAGGACCTCAGCACTGAGGCAGCAGTGCTAACCACTGAGCCACTGTGCCTCCTGGAGAGAGTGTGTTTAAACCCAGGGTCAGCTACTGGAACGGAGTAGCCACAACATCAGAAGACTACAGCCACAAGACTTAAAAATAGTCAAAACATTACGGGGAGTCAGTGGTACCGTGGTAATGCCATGGGACTAGTAACATAGAAGTTCAGAACAATGCTTTGGGGACAGGGGGTCAAACCCTATCATAGCAGATGGGGGGGTACTTGAATTCAATAAGAATCTGAAATTATAAACTGGCTTAATTGTTTTTTGTTATAGAACTCGTCTGTCTCACTAACATTCTTGCTAGGGAAGGAAATCTGCCATCATTACCTGGTCTCCATACTCACTCCAGACCCACAAGCCATGTGTTTGACTGTTACCTGCTTAAGTGGTCTAGCATGAACAAAATGGGCAATAAGCTCTGACCTAGCCTCAGATAAATAAAAAACTAAATGTAGTAGAGGCGTGCGGGGAGATATTTTAGTGGGAGCTGTCGTTGAACACCTTTGGAGCAGATGGGGCTTGAACCTAGGCCTCCTGGCTCAGAAGTAGGGACATTACCACTGTGCCTCAACAGCTCCAAGGCCTGATAGGGAGATGCTTTTACTCAATCAGTTCGAACATGTTACAATGGATCTTCAGAGCAATTGGGATTTGAACACCAGGCCTTCAGCTCAGAGGTAGGGACACTACCACTGCATCATAAAAGGTCCTCTAATGCAAATTGCATTTTGCAGCAGTTTTCTAATCAATCTATTCAGGATCTTATTACACACCTCTGGAGCAGGTGGGACTTGAACCCAGGTCTCCAAGCGCAGAGATATGGACATAAACACTTCGCCTCAAGAGCCCCTCAAGCCAAGTGGGGAGAGGAATATCTTCAACAATTTCCACATGTTTCAACAAGAGTGCTTATCTATTAAATAAATTGCAGAGAATATTAAAGACCCCTCCCATCTCTTCAAAAACAAATTACGACTAGCCAATTTAGCTTGATCATTTGTACGATATTTTCAAATCACAGACTCGCCCAAACAATTCTCTCAGCATTAAATCATGACCAGTTCAAACACATAAAACAGAAAGTTCTCGAGAAACTCAGCACGTCTGGCAGTAACTGTCGAGCGAGGAACAGAGTTAACAGTTAGTCCATTAGGACTCTGCTTTCAAACAAATATTTACGTACCTGCGCTGATGTACACAGCATGTGTGAGCGTCCTTGCAAGCTTAAAATAACTGGTAACGTAAAGGCTGAAGTGCTAATCTCATCACCACAACGGCCTGCTAACACAATATTCAATGAAACCAAAAAAAGGCCATTTTGTCTTGCTGAGATTGATGTCAAAACTGGGATGACTAAACTCTGCACTATTAGATCCTAATAGATGCGAGAACACTTTCACAAAAACCCGCACGTAATGTTTCACAGTGCTGTCAGATCAATGCTGATAGAATAAACACAAAGATGTGTGGGGATATTATCTTCTTGTATGCAAAATGTTACATTCCACAGTGACAAAGCTGCTCAGAACCTACGTGCAGGTGCTCTTCCTCGATAAGATGCAAAACAGTTGAAATCCATTCAGCCCCTCAAACCTGTTCTGCCATCCAGTCAGTACATGAATTATCGGCAAGCTATCCACTTTGGCTCTGTAACCCTGTGGAACAAAGACCTAGTAATCTCAGTTCTGGCATTTTGCAACCAACCTGCCAGTCTCCTTGGGGCAGAGTGTTTCAGATTTCCACTCCCCTCTGCATGAAGGAATGACTTCCAGGCGTCACCTTTTTAAGGGCTTGAATAAGGTGCCCATATCATGAATTTTGGCATTTGGCCATCACACAATGGAATGACCCAGGGTCTGTGCTGAAATAGCAAATCTAGTAATATAAAAGTGGATTGCATGGGTTTTTTTCAGATATATTAAACGAAGAGAGAGGGGCAAGAGCGGATATTTGACCACTGGAGAAGCAGTAATGGGGAACAAAGAAATATTTGAGGAACTGTGTAGATATTTTGTTTTAGTCTTCACGATGGAAGACAGAGGTAGTACACCAGAACTTCGAGAGTCAGCGGCAGAGGTCAGTGTAGTGGCCATCACTAAGGAGAAGGAGAAGAACATTTTAAACTCTGTTTCTCTTACTACTTTGTACCTGAAGTTTTTGCGCTAGGTACCTGAGAGTGTGGCAATGTTATGCACATTTCACTGAATTCCTGTACTTGAGCACACTTGACAATAAAAATCTAAATTGAAATCACACAAGGTGATTTCAGGAGTTACAACATTTATCTAGGATGTCCCAGATCCTCAGAGAAGAAAGGCAACATAAGGACTTTTGACTTTCTACATACAACTACATCATTTCAACTACCTCACCCTCCAAATGCTGGAATTTCTTCCTGAAATGTCTCCTGTCCAGTTCTTTCCTTCAGTACTATCTATAAAAAAAATGTATCTCATTGGTCAAACTGACAGTGACTTGTCCCAACACCCCCCCCCCACATTACTTGGAATGAAATATTGTTCAATGAAAGTCCTGCGAAGCATTTTGATACATTTACTCCATTAAAGGCACTAGTTAAATACAAGTTGTCGTATCATCAGCACCCCATATTATGGCTGCCATACATCAACTACATTTTTTGTTTTAACCTGACAGATTTATACAAATGGTTAGCATGAGTAAAATCAGTTGCATTTTATCAGGCTGGTTACTATATTGTACTGTGTTAGGCATGATTTATGAGAACTGTTAGGACCCACTGCAGTCTGTGTCTGTCTGTCATTAATGGAGTCCAATACCTCACTGCTTTTGGTTTGTTTAAGCCCTTGCTTTCTTGAAAATGTGATTAAATCACTGATCAATGAATTTGGAGGATATCTATCGTTTGTTTGAGTTCTGAGATCTGGACAATAGATCAGCCTATAACAGGTGTACACTGATATATAATACACCACCACCTCGACCCTCATTATCGGAACAAAGCAATAATACACTTGGTGCCCACAATCTTTCTTAAACTGCAGCACCAGAATAGTGTCAGTCACAAGAGCAACAAGAGACCATTCAGCCCCTCTGGTCTTGTTCGATCCTTCAGTTAGGTCTGTATCTGAATTCCATTTTACCCATCTTGTTCCTCCAAGTTCTTAATATGCTCGGCTACCAAAAGCCAGTTTTAAATTTTTTTCAAGCTTTGGAAGCTGCAGATTTCCATGCTTTTCTGTAAATACTCGAATAGAACACATACTTTCATACCTCGTATCTTGACTGACCCCACTCAGAGAAACAGCGAAAGTAGGAACAGGAGGTGGCCAGATTGCTCTCCAAGTCTGTTCCATATGATCACATCTGAACACCCAAAACGGTACCCTGTTCCTGCTTCTTCCCACACCCTTCAGCCCTAGACCTCCCTCCTTCTTGAAAATATTCAATGGTTTGGCCTCAACCGCTTTCTCAGGTGGAGAATTTGTCAGACTCACCACTCTCTGGGTGAAGACAACACTCCTAATCTCCGACCAAAATGGCCTACTTCAAGTGGCCCCTTGTTCTCAGCTTCTAAATCATAAGGAATGTCCTTCTTGCATTCACCTCATCTAATTCTGCTTGAATTTGATCGGTTTCTATGAGATCCCACTACTCCCCCCCCTCCAACCCCCCCAATTCTACTAAATTACCTTTTATTAAAGTAAAAAAACTCATACCCAAAGGACACGTGCATGTCAAATCTGTATCATTCCACAACAGCAACAGAATAGGATGGTTTAGCATGTTGGGAAATGTATACATTAATTTGCCTTGACCAAATCCACCTCAAACCGAGTATTAAATCATCAAAGAAGAGTGACAGTAAGAAACAAAAAAGAAAGATTGCGACGGTGAAAGCGGAAAGGAGCAAGAATTGACCCTTCAAAAAACACAGGCTAGCAAATCAACTGTTGGAAAATCTACTGTGACAAAGGCACTGCTGGTAATGAGTTAAGTGCAGACAAGGAATTCAACAAAGGAGCATGGAGGCAGTTCAGTCTTGCCAGGCAGTAGTAGCAATCAGGTCGGCAATGCTGTCAGATCTCCATTAATCAAGGGGGCAAACACGCAAGCCCTTCAGCAGTATCCGAACAGAAAAATCAGCCCAGCCAGCTGACCCACAGCAGCTCACAAGAGGCAAGGGGTCAACCACATTGAGCCATAAAGTGGGTCCAGACCAGTGTTTGACATGCAGGCAAAAAATAAAATGGGCAAAGGATAAAGCAGCTCTCACCCACAAGCAAGAGGAGGAAAAGCACCTCGAAATGCCATCGAGTGCGAAGCCTTTCAGAAATCGAAACAACTCCTGGCCCTCTCTGACTCACTGCCTATGCCCAGTATCAGTTGGAGAGATCGCATCAACACAGGCCTTTCCAACCCAGCCTCTCGCCACTGAAGCCAATTCCCATTCTCGCTCAGTGAGCATCAGACAGCAGCTGAGGAAAAAAAAACAAAACAAAAACTTGCTTCCAATTCTGGAAAAGCCCAGGGTGGGCACAGCTCCTGGCTGACCACGCACAGACAAACTCTGTTGGCGAGGAATTTCCCCAATGCTTTTCAACAGCTGAGGCCAACTCGTGAAAAGCGCTTAGAAAGACTGACACTAACTAACCTCACACATACCAGCTACGTGAAGTCATCGAGTTCAACCGGTAAAGTTTGGCTTTGACCCTTAGACCCAGGCAGCACGACATTGTTGTGAATGAGCCGGGCTGCTACAGTGTGTTTCACACACAGCTCAAAAACAAAACTGCAGCAGCTAAGTTCCCCCTGACTTTGAGAAATACCTACCGAACAAACCTGAGCAATACAAAAACTTGAGCAAAAAAGAAAATCTGAATTTTGCTTTCTTGTTGGAGAGAAAAACTATTTGGTTTACCTGACAAGAGTGTAGATTTTTCGCTCACATTATTTCTTGGTAAGCCTGCCTGGCGTACAAACAGCATTTTGGCACAGGGACAGATCTTGCGTTGACACAAACATCCACTTTTAATCCCGGAATGACACCTTCCAGCGTTGTCAATGCTCAAGTGGATTTGCGCTCAGAAACGGCTCCCATTAACTCCTGGCTCTTCGCTGCAATTTGCAATTTCACTTTCGGCAAAGCCCGAGCTCCAAGCTGATTTGCATGCCAATAGAGGAGGCAGGGGAAAGGCGGAAACGTAATCCATAGTGATTTAACTCCTCAGCAGTTTCAGGGCAATAGTGCCCCTCGCTGCTTCTCAACGCTGCTGCAGGCAGGCCAGAACAGAGGGAAGCAGCACTCTGCCAATTCAAAGAAACGACAGGCGAAAGGGTTACATAGAACAGGACAAGACGAGGTGGTCAGTTTGGCAAAGCTGTCATTAATTCACCGTGGAGAAAAAAACGCAAATCCAGAGCAATTCTCTGAACTGCAGAGCTGCATTCCTCACTGAAAGGGTAGAGGTTTGAATCCAAAAATCAAAGAGAAATCTGCAAACATTTTAGATATGATTAAACTAGAAAGGGCACAGTAAAGATTTACTAGGGTGCTACCTGGACTGGAAGGGTTGGAGTTTAGATTAGAGTTTAGATTTTCCTGCTCCTCGGATGCTGCCTGACCTGCTGTGCTTTTCCAGCACCACTCTCATCTAAACTTTGGTTTCCAGCATCTGCAGTCCTCGCTTTTGCCTGGAAGGTTTGAGTTATAAGGAGAGGCTGCGATATTTGTTTCCCTGGAGCACAGGAGACCTTATAGAGGTTTATGAAATCATGAGAGGCATGGATAAGGTAGATAGCCAACAGCTTTTCTTCATGGGAGGGGAATCTAAAACTAGAGGACATAGCTTTCAAGGGAGAGAGACAAAAGGGTCCAAAGGGCCAATATTTTCACAAACAGAGTGGTGTGTCTCTGGAACCCCTGCCTGAGGTAATGGTGGAGGTGAGTACAATTTTGTCATTCAAGAACATTTGGACAGGTACATGGATGGGAAAGGTATGAAGAAATATGGACCAAACACAGGTAAATGGGACTAGACTTAATTCTGAAAACTGGGCAGTCTGAATGAGTTAGGCTGAAGGGCCTGCTCTATGACCATCTTGTTCTCTCCCCACCCTGCCCCCATTTAAGATGCTGCAAATTCACTGAGGCTTTCTAGGGGGAAGAAGTTGTGCTCAAGTCCTTCAATTCCAATCTGATTGCAGTTTTATGAATTCTTTTGTCCATTGGCCTCCGCCCCATTTTCAATGGGGAGAGGACAGTGACCTGCTGACCCAAACCTCAATCATTACCAGATGGGAACAGACCTCACTGCTATTCTGCTCACCCTGAAGGAACGGATATGTACTCCTGGCATTGACACTATACTTCATGAACTGACTTGTAGCTACAGGTATCTCCTGTTCCTCTTAATCATTAACCCTTGGCTTGTGACAGCATCAACAATCCCACACACACCCAACCCAAATTTTAATTAATTTCTCATTCCTGAAAGAACTCAAAATAGTTCATTCATTGGCAACCAGGAATACCTCAACTGATTGGCAACACTCCCGATAATTCCACCAAGAAATAGGGGAGTTATGGGAAACAGTCAAAATTAACAGCACAACACAGACCTGCCTTTATGTAGCATCTTATGGGCACTCTCAAGAATCCCTCAAAGGAAGCATCTTATTACACGATGTTGGGCACGGTCACAGGTCCCAGCATCAGGAATGAAAACCAATAGAACACTAAATCAAACTTTTTGGGTATTTGCAGCTTCACAGAGGCATAGTCAACAGTCTGGTGCAAAGAAAGATCCCACCAAATGGGATTGGAGAAAATAACCAATTCCATAATTGGTTCAGTGTGGCTGTACTGGTTCCTGAAATAGCTACCCAGTTCATCCAATTTTCCAGTCCTATCTTCGTAGCCCTCGAAGTTCACCATTTTCAAATATAAATCCAGCTCTCTTTAGAAACTTCTAATGGAACTTGCCTCCTCTGTTCTCCCAGGTAGCGGTTTCCAAATCTGTACAATTGTCGAGTCGAGCCATTTCCCCTCCTGTCACACTACTGCTTGCAATCCTGAAATTGTGACCGCTCGTCATACAAACTAGTGAAAACAGAATATCCTTCTCTACCCTGTCAAAATGCTCATAATTTTGAACACTTCAATTACGGTCACTTCTTAAACTTCTCTGCTCCAATCCCAATTTCCCAAAATCTAAAATCCCAATTTTTTGGTAATTTTATTAAATCTCCTTTGCACTCTCTCCAGGACTTTAACATTCTTCCTGAAAGATGGTGCCCAGAACACAACACATCATTGTACGTGTGGTCTGCCCCATGATTTATGGAGTTTTAGCATCACTTCCTTGCTTTTATGCGATATTCCTCTGCTTAAAAATAACTGGTTTCAAGTACAGGCATTAAGCCATCACATCCTGGGATACAGAGTGAGTACTCAGCCAACAGACAGACCCTACAGTTCTGCAGAAGATCCCAGGGGAACAATCAATGCTAACCGATTCATCATTGGATCTGCTGACTCACCAGTGTATCACATTTGCTGCAGTTCACAGACCAGACGCATTTGCAACAACCATCACCCGGTTTTAGAGTCTTAGAGTCATAGAGATGTATAGCATGGAAACAGACCCTTCGGTCCAACCTGTCCATGCCGACCAGATATCCCAACCCAATCTCGTCACACCTGCCAGTACCCGGCCCATATCCCTCCAAACCCTTCCTATTCATATACCTATCCAGGTGCCTTTTAAATGTTGCAATTGTACCAGCCTCCATCACTTCCTCTGGTAGCTCATTCCATACACGTACTATCCTCTGCGTGAAAAAGTTGCCCCTTAGGTCCCTTTTATATCTTTCCCTCTCACCCTAAACCTATGCCCTCTAGTTCTGGACTCCCCCACACCAGGGGAAAGACTTTGTCTATTTATCCTATCCATGCTCCTCATGATTTTATAAGGTCACCTCTCAGCCTCCGACGCTCAAGGGAAAACACCCCAGCCTATTCAACTTCTCCCTTCTTTATTCGTTCACTGAATGTGGGTGAGGCGAGCATTTACTGCCCATTCCTAACTGCCCGAGTGGCTTGCTGGGCCACTTTAGGAGGTGATTGCTGCTGGGTCTGAGTCACACATAAGGATGGCAGATTTCCTTCCCTTGTTCCTAAGAAGACAATAGTAAAGATTATTGCCTTGCCTTTTGAAAGTGAATACAAAGCTACATGCTAAACACTCAATAGGGCTAACTGCAGAGTAAAGTGTACAAATCACTGCATTACACTTCAAAAAAATATAATAGCCCAGTTGTATCAATTTCTACCTGCTGGCCATGTCACCTGTTCAATCACAGGCAAATAAATCCTAAAGAAAGATAGCCAAAGTTTCTCAGCAAGACATCCAGCTGAAAAGTGTACAAACTCTATTTGTCTTCCAATTGTTTCTCTTCCCCTCCGGCTTAAACCATCTTAGAGTCATAGAGATGTACAGCACAGACACAGACCCTTCGATCCATGCCAAACAGATATCCCAACCTAATCTAGTCCCATTTGCCAGCATTGGTCCTTATCTCTCTAAGGCGAGAGGAAGGGCTGCAGATGCTGGAGATCAGAGACGAGAGTGTGGTGCTGGAAAAGCACAGCAGGTCAGGCAGCTTCCGAGGGGCAGGAGGGATTATGCCCAAAACGTTGACTCTCCTGCTCCTCGGATGCTGCCTGACCTGCTGTGCTTTTCCAGCACCACACTCTCGACCCTTATCCTTTTAAGGATAGTCCGGGGCTTTGGGAGTGCAGCTCTGCAGGACGACAGCTAGAACTGTATCAAAGTGAGGACCCAGGGTGAATCAGCCTTTGACTACCCTCTACCTTTTGGAGAAAAGTTCCTGCCTTCAAATCGGAGCTTCCTTTCTCAACTCTCCGTGGGATTTGGGCACCACTGGCAAGACCAAGCCTTGATTCCCATCCCGAGTTGCCCTTGAACTGATTGGGTTGCTAAGTCTACCTCAAGTCAACTACATTGGGTTGGGTCTGGAGTCACATGTAGGCCAGATGAGGTAAGGAGAGCAGATTTCCTTCCCAAAAGAGCATTCATGAACCAGATGGGTTTTTACCACAGTCAATAATAGTTCTCATCTTCACCATTATAGAGACTAACTTTATATGTTAAACTTATTAGTTGAACTTGAATCCCACCAGCTGCCGAAGTGGGAATTGAGCCCATGTTGAGTCAGAAAGATAAGCACTCTGGTTGACACAACACCTTTCAAACCTTTATGCAGTTTTTCACGGTGTTCCCTATCAAGTAGCTGCTTCTGAAATGGCATCGCTGTTGTATTGGCAGCCAATTACTCACAGCAAGGCCCCACTAACATTAAATGAGATAAAACACTGGCCAATCTGCTGTGGTAGTGGAGCCTGAAAAATAAATGTTGGACAAGAAGTCTAGTAAAAAAAAAAATCTTCAGCTTGCAGCCCTCCTGTGGGTGTCCCACACCCAGACTAGTGATGAAAATCACTGTATCTTCATCACAACTGAGTCAAATTTCTTACTCAACAAGCCCTCATGGTGCTGTTACCAGTAGACCCCGCCCAGGCTAGCAGCAACATATTCAATAACACTTTGCATATAACACCCCCTTACAGATCTAATGCAAGTTCACTCTTAAATGAAGAAGAAATTCATGGAGCCATTTCAGCTGTGGAATTTGGGTTATTTCTTCACTAAACAGACCACTAAAATCCAGGAATCAGTATGCAGTGCACAGAAAGCACAGCAGGACCTGCCAATCACAGACAATCTGTCTCTTCCATTTCCCATCACAGGTCAGCAAGTGCTTTCATTCAGAGCATCAAAATCTATCAGCTTCGAAGACATGTTGCCAGTTTAAAGTGCAGGTACCCCAAGTGATACGCGACAACTTATTGAATCTTAAATTATCGACGTTCAAGATAAGAGAGCATGCAAAATGTCACAAACCAGGTAAAAGAAAAATTACGCCCAAGCTTTGAGATAGATTTATTTGAGTTAGGCACATCAAGCTTTTTCTTTACTTTGAAGTGAATCCACACACTGATGCAAACAACACAAAGTTTTCACTACATTTTTTCACTACACTACATTCAAATGATTACTGACATGACAAAAACTAAAATCTCAGATCTTCCTTCATTTTGTTGTCAAAATTCCTTTCTGTCAGATTTAGACATACAAGTGCCCCCATTGTTTCCCAAGTCAGGGGTGTGACAGAATATTCCCCACTTCTCTGAATGAGTACAACTCTAACAACGCTCAATGTGGTCAACACCATGCAGGACAAAGCAAACCACTAGTTCAACACACTTGGGCTGACAAATGGCAAGTAACATTTACACCACACAAATGTCAGGCAATGACCATCTCCATTAAGGGACAATCTAACCACCATCTCTTGACATTCATTGGTCATTACCAAATCCCCTACTATCAACATCTTTAGGGATTATCATTGACCGGAAACTCAACTGGACTTGCCACATAAACACGATGGCTATAAGACCAGGTCAGAAGCTAGGCGTACTGTGAGTAACTCACCTCCTGACTCTCCAAAGTCCATCGACAAGGCACAACTCAGGAGTGGGATGGAATACTCCCCACTTGCCCGGATGGGGCCAAATGGAAGAACACCCAAGTAGCTGGACACCATCCAGGACAAAGCAGCCCATTTGATTGGCATTATATCCACAAACATCAATTCCCTCCACCACCAACATCAACAAGATGCACTGCAGAAATTCACCACAGACTCTTAGACACCACCTTCCAAACCATGACCACTTCCATCGAGAAGGACAAGGGCAGCAGGTACACGGGAACACCACCCCTTGCAAGTTTCCCTTTAAGCCACTCACCACTCTGCCTTGGGAGTTCCTTCACTGTCACCAGGCAAAATCTTGGAATTCCCTTCCTAAGCGTATTGCAGGTCTGCCTACAGTACAAGGACTGCAGTGGTTCAAGAAGGCAGCTCACTTCTACCTTCTCACAGGGCAACTAGGGACAGGCAATGAATGCTGGCCATGCCGACCCTGCCCACATCCCATGACTGAACTAAACAAAAAGTCTAAGGCCAGGAACAGTTACCTGACTAACGCCAGTCTGTGAAGAGCAAAGGTCTGCATATTTCCTGCCAGAATCATCCTGTGCAATCAAACATGTGCCTCTGCTTGACAACAGATCGGTTTTTGGTTTGGACAGTGAAACTGATTGCAAGGTACTTGTCATCTTATCTTTGCTTCTTTGTGCAAGGAGTCAGAATTGTTTCTTCCTGACGAGAAGTTTAGCGTCAGGTAGGAAATTCTCTCTCAATGAAGCCCACAACAGGATTGTCGGGCAGACCCTCAGAACAACCAAATACTTACACAATTGGTGGTGTGTGTGTGTGGAATGAGCTGCCAAAGGAAGTGGTGGAGGCTGGTACAATTGCAACATTTAAAAGGCATCTGGATGGGCATATGAATAGGAAGGGTTTGGAGGGATATGGGCTGGGTGCTGGCAGGTGGGACTAGATTGGGTTGGGCTATCTGGTCAGCATGGACGGGTTGGACTGAAGGGTCTGTTTCTGTGCTGTACATCTCTATGACTTAGTGATGCATGCATTCATCACTGTGCAGGGTCTGTGTTTGTCTGTGTCTCTGTGTGTGTGTGTCTGTGTCTGTCTATGCGTGTGTGTGTCTGTGTCTGTCTATGCGCGCGCGTGTGTGTGTGTGTGTGTGTGTGTGTGTGTGTGTGTGTGTGTGTGTGTGTTTGTTTTTTTTCCTCGGGGGTCGGGGGGAGCTTGATGTGGGTGTCAGGCAGAACAAGGAGCATCACCAAAAAATCCTTTTCTGAAAGAAAAGAAACAAGCAGTTCCTGGAAACCCACACAAAAGCCAAGCGGCCACTATTAATGGAAGGCATGCCTGCTGAATGCAGGAATTCCTTCTGGATGAAAGCACCTTCCCCCCCCACCCCATGACAAGCCTCAACAGAAAGGCTTTTAAAGATTCTTTTCCGTCAGACTATCATACTCAGACAGCTGTGAGACTGCCCGTTGTGCCAATGCCATTTGCAAATTTGACTGCATTAATCAGAGATGGGGGGTGGGGGTGGGGGTGGGGGGGGTTCATGATGGGGCTGGGTGGGGTAGAGAGACAAGGAATCCAATAACTCACCTAAAGCCTCAGAGCCAGAGGCCCAGAGGAACTACAGGTGTTGTGAAACCGGCAAATACTTCTTCCCAGTTGGAATACCCTCGCTGTGGCTGTGAGAAAAAAAAACGCAAGAGAAACCGTGGATTAGCAAAGTCAATAACTCCCAAACGCTTTCAAGTATTTGTTTGAGAAAGGTCTCAGAAACACGCGTCTGCACAGTGTTAAATATTAAAAGGCAGCTCACGCTGACTGGTGGAGCCAGGCTGAACTTCTCGAAAGCTTTCACTGCCACCCACTAATGAGTGTCCAAGGCAATTAAAAAGGGTTCCTTCCACAGCCCCTAAGCACAGAGTTAAAGCTCCATCTGCATTGTGCTGCAGTTTGAGACCAGGCAGTTCAGGGGCTGGAGATCTGAACAGCAAGAGTACAGAATGGATCACTCAATCCAGAACATTAACTCTTCTCACTCTGCCTTCTCTCCCAGCTCTGGGACACCAAAAGATCAGCTCTGTGCTTTCATCATTTGCTATTTTAATTTTAATCTTTATTTAGTAGCACAGTCCCAACGTAAGAGGGCACAGTGGGTTTTCTCGAATTCCTTTCCACAGTAGAGCAGAAAATGCCAAGGGATTCATGGCTTCATTCTGTTGTGTTCCACATTCCCAATTTTAATCGTTCCCTGAGCTGGCAGTGGTGCCTTCATTGACAGAGTTCCTAAATTTAGGAATCCCCACCGGAAGCCTGAGCACCTCCCTGCTTTTTAAGGTGGTCCCTTAAAAATTACATCTTTGGCTATCTGCCTTCATACCTCATACATGGCTCAGTGTCAAATTTTGTGAGCTAACCCTCCTCTTGTGATGCCCACACTCCAGGCACTTTCAGCACATTAAAGGTGCTAAGTAAAGGCAGGTTGGCTACATAAAACATATTCCCCTCTTTAGAAACAGAGTTGGCTGGTTTAGATTTATTGATAGAAACAGACAACATGCAAATATGAACATATGACTGTTCAAAGATTCCCCCATGCGCCGGAATAAAAGATTCATACAGAAGCAGTCAACTCAGTACAAAATGCTGATTTTTCCAAATGACTAGCTAGGATGCACAAGGTTTTGGTGTCAACTGTGACTCAGTGGATAGCACTCGAGTCAGAGGTTTGTAAGTTCAGTTCCCACTCTGGGGGTCTGAGCCTATTATATAGGCCAGCGCTGCAGTGTCAGCGTTTAAGCAGTGATGTAGGGGTGATGGTGCCATCTTTTGAAAGCCATGAAAAGGAGCATCACCTCCCCCTTCAGCTGGGTATGAAACACTCCATCAGTGGTTTTTCAAAAAAATGTTTGGATGTAGACATAGTCACAAACGCAATTTGGTTCTGAACAGTCGCATGTCAAAGAAACAAACAAACATTTCAGTTTGACTCTTACACACCCAAGGCTATATTTACGCGCATTTGAGGTGGTAGGAGTCTGATAACTGAACAACCCCCATTTAACTTCAGCAGAAAGATCTCTTTCCCCACTGGGCCTCCATCAGTGTTAAAGCAAGAGGAGGAGAGGTCATGAACAGGGGAGGATAATGTAGGAAATGCCGCAGCTATAGAAAGCCTCCACAAAAAATTGTGGTCAATATCACATACTTTTACAAAGTGATATTAGTCGAGAGACAAATATTGGCCAAGGCACCCCTGTGAGCCCTTTGAAAGAATGACACTTTGCGCCATCTTTACTGTTTCTCTTCTACAGAGGAGAGCCTGCATGCTAATATTCAGAGATCCATTAGACAGAGGAGCAGAGGCAGACCCTTCAGCCCATCCAGCTTGTTCCACCATTCAACAAGATCATGGCTGATCTGAAAACCCTCAGCTCCACTTTCCTGTCCCATAACCCTTACTGATTCAAAATCTCTCTCTCTCAGCCTTGAATATATTAAATGACCCAGCCTTGACAGCTCACTGAGAGACGCAAATTCACCTCCATCCACAAACGTTTCTGGCGGCAAAGAATCCCACAGATGCACGCCCCTCAGAGAAGAAATTCCTCCTCATCACGGCCTTAAAAGGTCACCCCTGGCATCAAGTCGTTCTAAATCTTCTCTGATATTTTGTTCCTCACTAACAGAGCTAGTCACCCACTGGAAGTTCACCCCAGCAACTGTTATTCATGTGCAAGGGTCAGCCAGTGAGTCTCTGCTGTCTATTCCACCAGGAGTTTGACAGTGTGTTGCTGGAAAAGCACAGCAGGTCAGGCAGCATCCGAGGAGCTGCCTAACCTGCTGTGCTTTTGGAGCAACGCACTCTCAACTCTGACCTCCAGCGCCTGCAGACCTCACTGCCTCCCCTGTTTATTCCACCTGCCACACAAATCCACCCCCATCTGCAAGAACACCAACACACACACGTGCACACGACTGCTGAGATCACCGAAAGGCAAACCGAAGAGTGCGGAGGCTAACTAGGCCGGCGTCAGTTATCTCAAGCACTGACGGGAAGCTCACTTGTGGTCCTTATGATGTGCTGGAGCCTGTTACAAAACTGAGTTTCCTCTCAGTGCTATCCCATCCCTCAATTCAAAAATACAGCAGCAATCTCCTGTTGTAAGACCTAATATCAGGAGGCCATTCAGTGCATCTCACCCATGCTGTTTCTTTGAGAGACCTTTTGAATTACAGCAAACTTTTTATTGACTGGCACCTATGGGATCAGGAGTGTGTCGTTGGATCAAAATATTTCAGATAATCAAGAGGTGAGCAGAACTGCAGTAAACCCTGACCAAGCGAAGATGTCGATATCACTGAAAAAAATCTATGTAAAAAACATCAACACGCTTCCTAAAATCAATATAAAAACACACTGAGTAAAATAGAAAGGCAATGCGGTGGGTATACACATCACTGTTGTACTTTATTTACAGCATAATTAATGTGACATTGCAGTAGATCGAGATATTTGAAGTTTATTTTTTAGAATTAGAATTACATTTCATTGTTTATCGAGAATGCCAGATGATAAGGTGCTGGTTAAAACAAAGTTTGCTGTACATCCTTTCCCTTATTCACTCCTCATAGCTCTAAAAATATTTCTTAATCAGGTATTTATTTGATTTCCCTCTTTTAAGTGACTATAGAATTGGTTTCTGTTGCTTTATCAGTACAGCACACCATACTGCGTGAAGATTTTAAGAAACTGGAGCAGGCTGATCAATAAGGCCATGTATGATCTTCTACCCTGCTTCCAGGCCTTACCCTAACATCTCTTAATTGCTTTAGCATCCAGAAAATACATCAATCAATCTCAGTCCAGAATGTACTGATCAAGACAGTATTCACAGCTCTCTGTTGTAATGCTCTATTCCATCGGGCAAAAGATACAGAAGAAGTTACAAATTACACAACACCACGTTATAGTCCAACAGGTTTAATTGGAGGTGCTAGCTTTCGGAGCGCCGCTCCTTCATCAGGTGGTTGTGGGATCACCTGATGAAGGAGCAGCGCTCCGAAAGCTAGCGCCTCCAATTAAACCTGTCGGACTATAACCTGGTGTTGTCTGATTGGTAATCATTTTGTTCAAATGACACTGCTAAGTTCATAATACTATCAGACACAGGAGCTACTAAACTATCTTGCTGGAAAAGGATTTAGAGTCACAGAGTCATAGAGATATACAGCACGGAAACAGATTCTTCAGTCCAATGGGAGGAGAGGAAATGAGGAAACTCGTGAAGTCCACATTGATGCCCTGGGGTTGAAGGGTCCCAAGGCGGAAGATGAGGCGGTCTTAGGTAAATGTAGGGGAATGGGTCTGGGTGTGTTGCGCTTCAGTAGGTCGGTGTGGACTTGTTGGGCTGAAGGGCCTGTTTCCACACTGTAAGTAATCTAATCTAAAACAAAACACATGCACCAACAGGTTCAAGTAAAGTTTCTTCTCTGCTGTTATTGGATTGCTGAATGGACCTCTCTAACCCCAAATCTAATTTGTGCACCTCCTGTGCAGAATAATCCTGCATGCCTCGTTCTGTCTGAGCACCCTATGGTCTGTATATCCTTATTTAGTATGATCAGCCTGTACTGCTCACAAAACAAAACTTTTCACTGTACTTGGGTACACCTGACAACAATAAATCAAATCAAGAGATTCACACACCTCTCAGTGAGGAATCCATTTTCTGATATTCGTTCTAAACAGCCAAACTTTTATGCTGAAATATCGACAGGCTCCCTCTTCTCTCGCCAACCTTGCATGAGAATCTTCAGCCAAAGTAAACAGCCTCTCACAACATCTACATTTCAAAGAGAGATCACCTCTCAAATCTGCTCAGTCTTGGAGTGTTCATTTTCCTTCGGCCGTCTGAGGGCCCACGAGAAGGTGGTGGTGAGTCATCGACTTGAACTCAATGCAAATGCTTGCTGGGCCATTTCAGAACGAGGTTAAGAGTGGATCACATTGCTGTGGGTCTGGAGTCACGGACAGGCCAGACCTAGGTAAAGATGGTAGATTTCCTCCTCTCAAGGACGTGAGAAAATCAGATCTGACAGTTTCATGGTCCCCATTTACTGAGATTCTTTTTTTTAAAAAACTTGAGCTTTTGTGAATGTAATTTACATTTCCCAGCTCATACAATCCCTATTTTATGGAAGCTGTCGATTTGGCCCATCGAGTCCACCCAGACTCACCCCATCCCTATACCCCTGCATTTCCCATGGCTAGTCCACTATGCCTACAGATCCCTGGACAATATGGGCCAATTTAGCATGGCCAATGAACCTAATCTGCACATCGTTGGACTATGGGAGGAAACCAGAGCACTTGGGGGAAACCCACACAGACACGGGGAAAATGTGCAATCTCCACACAATCTTCCGAGGGTGGGATCAAACCCAGATCCCTATTGCTGTGAGGCAGCAGTGCTAACCACTGAGCCATTGTGGTGGCTTGCTGGGAGTGAAAGTCATGTCTTCAGATTATCAAACCTAGGCCTTTAGATTACCACAAATCATGACACATTGCTACAGCATATAAATTGACCCCAAGAGGCTCTTGTGACACAGTGGCAAAGTCCCTCCCTCTGAGCCAGGAGGACTGGGTTGAAGTCCGAGCTGGTTCAGAGGTGAATCATAACACATTGGACCAGTCTGCTTAATGATATTTATAATGTGACTTCACTTCTTTTTGGCATTAAAAATTGTGTTTTTGCATTTAATAGGAATTCAAGTTGAATTACCCCCAACCCCATGCCCAGTTGATTTTGAAGTTTATTGTGACATGTACTTTACAGTAAGAATACAATAAAATACAGTGAAAAGCCTTCAGTTGTCACTTCAATACAGTGCCATTTGGAATAGTTTAAGAATAGGAAACAAAAAGATATAGTTTGACGACAGACATGCCGTACAATAACTACGTGAGCAGTCAGCGTAGATTATTCACCCAACAATTGGCCATTTTATTTATTGGTCCCTTAAAACTGAGCAGATGGGATTAGGCACAAAATGTGGGCTGTGATGTGGAGGGGCACGGGTGTGTAAGTTGCGCACGTTTGCATGTATCAGATGCCCAAAACGGTGTGAAGGGGTGAGGAGACATGGCTGCAACTCTGTGAGAAAACCCTCCTGTTTGCAGGAATAGCTGAGGTCAGTCTCATACGCCCAGATCTCCAGCATTAGTTCAGTTACATAACCATGAGCCTTATCCCAACATTCCCCCCCACATTTCGTTAACAGATCGACTGACAATCAAGAGTCATCCAAACTGCCCTTTTCCTCCATTTTTTTTATTGCAAAGAACCCAAGTGACTTCAAAGTGCAATTAGTTTTAGTGCCCTATGATTTTGTTCTCACTTGCAGGTCACGGCAATTAGTTGCTTATTCTTAGAGATTTCTGTCGAAGGGAGTGTGGTGCTGGAAAGGCACAGCCGGTCAGGCAACATCCAAGGAGCTGGGGGCGGGGGTCGACGTTTCGCGAATGAGGGGATGGCCCAAGAGGGCTGAGAGATAAATGGGGTCATGGTCTGAGATGGGAGGGGGGTGGTAATGAGGAAACCGGTGAAATCCATATTGATTCCATGAGGTTGCAGGGTCCCAAGAGATGCAAGATAGGCTGGGACATTTTTCACAGGAGGTTGAGCATGTGAACTTATACAGGTTTACAAAAAAACGAGGGGTATAGATAAGGTAGATGTCTTCTCCCTAGGATGGGGGGATTTCAAGACTAAGGGGTGTATTTTTAAGATGAGAGGAAAAAAATTTAAGAAAGGTATGGGGGCAATTTTCTTTTTTATACAGAGAGTGGTGTGTGTGTGGAATGAACTTCCAGAGGTAGTGGTGGAATCAGGTACAGTTGCAACATTCAAAAGGCATTTGGGCAAGTTCATGAATAAGAAATGTTTGGAGGGACGTGGGCCAAGTGCAGGCAGGTGGAACTAGTTACTTTGGAATTATGGTTGACATGGACTGGATGGACCGAAGGGTCTGTTTCTGTGCTGTAGAACTCTACGACTCTATAAGACAGCAGCTTCATGACAGACCTTCCAAGAGGATAGGGAGAAGAATAACAAAAATATAACAGAGCAAATTAGCCAAGGACAGGTAGAGTTGCAAGAACACAATCAATTGTTCTGTTTCACCTGAAAGTCGCCCAAGTACTGAGGCTAAAAGAGTCAGAGAGTGATGGCTTTGCTTTGGAGCCAAATACTTGCAGCAATTCACTGGAAAGCACTCAACTCCATCAGAAATCAAGCAACACACATTTTACAACCAGGGAACACCCCCATGTGGGGGATGGAGGATTCCAATAATAGAGGGCTGGGGCTCCGGGGGAATGCCACACCCAGGGCGGGAGGGGGGGTAGGGGTGAGGCCCCAGCGTTGGCGGTAGTAAAGGGAGTGGGGGGTGAGGCGGGGTTGAGGCCCAGGGTTGGTATTAGGAAAGGGGTGGGGTGGGGTGGGGCCACTACACTCCGCTAAGGAACTGGGAGGCCTCGGTTCGATCCAGCTACAGTGCTCCCTTCCTGCTGTCTTCAATCTGAGACCTGGTGAGACCTGGGGCAACACCCATGGCTCCAGCGGGGTAAACACGTCTCTGTTTCAGTGAAGAGCTAGCATGGCCATGCGTTGCTTTTCTGTTTAAAAATGGGTCTCACCAAGCTGAGCAAATTTGCCAACACGATTACAATAATTGCACTTCCAAAGTAGATAGTTGGTTGCGAAGGACTACGAGGTTTCCAGAGGATGTAGTGAAGTGACAAATAAACATGGCAGCTTTCTTTGCAAGTGTCATACACTCTCTGATTAACTGTAGTCAGCAAACCCAGAAGAGCTGACCAGGAACTATTCATGGAATATCCCCCTGACTATCAGATTTAGAGTTTCCGTCTGTTTATCTGAAGTAAACAGAACTTACAGATAGGCCATTTGCCCAACAGATCCATACTGGTCTCTCTGCTGTTCACAAGCATTGCTCAAGCCTCTCCATTGCTGCACATCCACCCATTCTCCCTGCTTCATTGATAGCAGCCTCCCCCATAATGGATCCAAGTCATTCTACTTAAAAAGACCTCACGGTACTGATGTCCACATTCTAACCACCCTCTGGGTACCTGAATGACTTTTTGAGTCCCCTGTATTTTCAGTCCCTTGTGTCCCATTAATGGGACCAGCAAATAAGTGTGGCTAAAAGACTGTGTTTAATTGGCTCAAGTCTCCAATGGAATATGCACAAAGTCATGGCACACACACTTTGAAAAAGTAGAGTCATTGACGTATACAGCATGGAAACAGATCCTTGGGTCCAACTCGTCCATGCCGACCAGATATCCTAAATTAATCTAGTCCCATTTGCCAGCACATGACCCATATCCCTCTAAACCCTTCCTATTCATATACCCATCATGTGCCTTTTAAATGTTGTAATTGTACCAGCCTCCACCACTTCCTCTGGCAGCTCATTCCATACACGTACCACCCTGTGTGTGAAAACGGTGCCCCTTAGGTCCCTTTTAAATCTTTCCCCTCTCACCCAAAATCTATGTTCTCTAGAATCTGGACATTCCCAGCCCAGAGAAAAGACCTTGTTCCTTTTATGCTATCCATGCCCCTCATGGTTTTGTAAGCCTCTATAAGGTCACCCCTCAGCCTCTGACGCTCCAGGGAAAATAGCACCAGCCTAACTCAGCCTCTCTCTATAGCTCAAATCGTCCAACCCTGGCAACATCCTTGTAAATCTTTTCTGAATCCTTTTAAATTTCACAACATCTTTCCAATGGAAAACTCCATTCTCCTCTCATGTCTTTTTCCAGTGAAGTTGAATTGAAAGAAGTGACTTCATTGTTGTTTGCTTCATTGGTAGGATGTGGCTGAATCGCTCGCTAGGTCAGTATTTTTGTCCATCCTTAATTGCCTTTGAGAAGGTGGTGGCGAGATGTCTCCTTGAACAGCCAGCTACAGTCTTTAGGGTATAGGACTATGCACATTCCTGTTAGGGAGAGAGCTAACAGGATACTGCATTGACCTCTGAGGTATGTCCATAATAGCAACGTCTGGAACAAAAGTCAATGTATTCAACGAGTATCTGCATGGTCAAGCAGCTTAGAGGGAATATTGGGAGGATGGTCTAGGATTTTGATTCACCTACTGCAAAGGAAGAGAGAGAGAGTTCCAAGTCAGGGTGGTGAGTGACTCGGAGGGGAACTTGCAGATGGCGGTATTCCCTTGCAACTCCTGCCCTTGTCCTTCTAGATGGGAGTGGGTTTGGAAGATGTTGTCGAAAGAACCTTGATGAGTTGTGGCAGGGCATCTCGCAGATGGTACACACTGCTGCCACTGTGCTTCAGTGATGCAGAGGGTGAATGTTAATGGTTGTAGATGGATTGCCAATTAAGTAGTCTGAGTTGCACTGTTTGGTGAGAGCGTTGTTTGAGGGGCTTTGGGAGAGTTAGGAGGTGAGTCACTCGCTGCAGGATTCCTAGCTTCTGACCTGCTCTTGTAGCCAAGGTGTTTATATGGCAAGTCCAGTTCAGTTGTTGGTCAACATTAACCCCTAAGATGTTGATAGTGGGGTCTCAGCAATGGTATTGGCATTGAATGTCAAGGGGCAATGATTAGATTCTCTCTTGTTGGAAACACAGTCATTGCCTGACAGTTATGTGGCCTGAATGTTATCCTCACCTGTCAGTTCAGCATGGATATTGTCCAGTTCTTCCTACATTTAGACGTGGAGAAGCACAAAGCAGCTCAACTCTCAAGGAGATCCATGATGTGTTGGCAAGCTAGATATAAACTTCACTTGGTCATAGAAGACAGAGGGTAGTTATGTGGAGGGGTGTTTCTCTGTCTGGAGTTGTGTGGTCAGGGGTATTCCACTAAGACCCGTGCTGGGACCTCTATTGTTTGGAACATATACAAATGATTTGGATGAAAATCTAGCAAATTTGCAGATGACATGAAAATTGGAGGTGTTGTGGACATTGAGGAAGATTGTCAAAGTATACAGCACGGGATGGATCAGTTGGAAAGTTAGGCAGAGAAATGGCAGATGGAGTTTAATCCAGCCAAGTGTGGGGTGATGGATTTTGTGAGGTCAAAGAGGAAAGAATACAGTAAATAGCAGGACCCTTGGGAGCACTGATTTACACAGAGATCTTGGGGTACAAATTCCGAGCTCCCCGAACGTGGCAACCCAAGTGGGTAAGGTGGTAAAGCAGGTGTACGGCATGGTTGCCTTCATCAGCTGGGGCATCGATTTTGTGAGGTCAAAGAGGAAAGAATACAGTAAATAGCAGGACCCTTGGGAGCACTGATTTACACAGAGATCTTGGGGTGCAAATTCCGAGCTCCCCGAACGTGGCAACCCAAGTGGGTAAGATGGTAAAGCAGGTGTACGGCATGGTTGCCTTCATCAGCTGGGGCATCGAATATAAAAGTTGGCAATCCTGTTGCAGCTACGTAAAACTTTACTTAGGGCACATTTCCAGTAGTGTGCGTAGTTCTGGTCCCCGCACTATAAGTAGGGTGTGGAGGCTTTGTAAAAGATGGGGGTCAAAAAGGATGACTATTGGGATGTTGCCTGGATTGGAGTGTATTAGCTGTAAGGAGAGGTTGGACAAACTTAGACTGCTATCGCTAGAAGGCCAGAGGCAGAGGGGTGACCTGTTAGAAGTCTTTCAAATTACAAGAGGGGTGGATAAGGTGGATAGTTAGAATCTTTATTTGTCTGGGGTGAAAAATGTCAAATATTATGGAGCAGAGGTTTAAAGTGAGAGAGGGATGTTTAAAGGAGATGCCAGGAAAACATTTTTCCCCCACAGAGGGTGTTAGTTGGCTGGAACACGCTCCGAGGGGAGGTGGTAGAAGCAGATACAATAGCAATGTTTAAGAGGCATTTAGACAGACACAAGAACAGGCAGGGAATAGAGGGATAGGGATTATGTGCAGGCAGATGGAATTGCTGTAGAATGGCATCGTGGTCAGCACTGAATGATGGGCCGAAGGACCTGTTCCTGTGTTAACTGTTCTTGCTAATCCCCAGGGTTTTGCAACGCTGGATGGAAATAATGATTTAGAACAATCAAACAACGCTGGGAAAAAGGACAAAATCAGCATTGGCACGCTGTAAGCAATGAGCTGGTGAATGGGACGGCGATGCCCAGGTGAAGTGAGACTGTACATAGAACATAGACCAGTACAGCACAGTACAGGCCCTTTGGCCCTCAATGTTGTCCCAGCCTTTTATCTTACTCTCAGATCAGACTAAACTACATACCCTCCGTTGTACCATCTTCCATATGCCTATTCAAGAGTCACTTAAATGTCCCTATATGTCCTTAAATGTCCGTTGAAATACACAAGTGAACGGTGCTCAGGAAAGGGCGGTCCCAGGAACCGCCTTGATGCTGCCACACCCTTCCCGTAAAAACCAGTTCCGATAGCCCAACTCAAGAAAAATGCTGCATTTTGCATCAAATCAAGATCTTTCTCCAAACCATTTGAAAGGACCAAGTCTCAAAGCGATGAGTGAGGGCCCTCTGCAAATCTGTCGAAGGGACAAACATCACTGAATTAAAAACAAGACTGAGAAAACTGCAGATGCTGGGAACCAGAAACAAAAGCAGATATTGATGGAAAAAATTCAGCAGCTCTTCGAAACTGCTCTGAGGGAGAGTCACTGGACCAGAGATATTAACTCGGATTTTACTCGGATGCTGCCTGATTTGCAGAGATTTTCCAGGCAATTTCATGTTTTTGTATCAAACATCACTGGGCTTCCTCTGTATCCTGATAATGGAAAGGATAGCCATTTAGAGGTTGGCTATTGACACACATACTCTCCCTGGATCCCAGTGTCACTCACGGAGCAAATTAAAAACAAAGCTGCAAAAGCAAAACACAAGGTTAATCAAGTCCAACATCTGTGACTGTATTGCATTCCAGACTAAAACTGATTGTGGACAGCAAGCAACACAGACTAAGGAAGACAAAGCATCTGGCAGAATGATCCTTCTTGCTTTGACAATAATAGCATAAGTTGGACCGCACGGAGAGTCTCTTTCAGGAGGCCTCGTCACAAAGCGAGACAGGGGTTAATGCCTAACAGTTGGGTGAAAGCATGTCAACGTAAAATTCAGCTGAGAAAAGATCAAATCGCAGGATCAGTGAGGGCTGTCTTTCTGATTAAACCCCGAAGCACAACTTGCTGTGTGGAGCATGTAACAAGATTTTCATTTGTCAGAAGAGGCGGGGGGAGGGGGTGGAGAACCACATCAAACTTTCACCAAATCTGTGAAAGTGGACCAGCACACAGGATGCAAACTGCCCCTGGTGACCTTCAGGGAAAGATAAGTAAATTCAGACTGAGTGAAAAAGGGAGGTGGGGGGGGGTGTCACTCTCATTGTCTTGATTCACATTCTTCAACCAACCTTCCATGCATTATTCCAGCAACCACTGACATGTCAAACTCCAGGGAGGGGATGGAATACACTCTTGGCTGGGAATGATTTTTATTATTTTAAAGCTCCTCCAACACCATGTTTTTCTGTGTTGTTTTATTCCCCCTGTGACTGGGTTTGCTGTTTCCCGCAGTTGTCAACAGTCCGAAAACTGGCTGCAATAACCTCACACAGAGAAGACAGCAGCCTCCTCTATCCCTCTGCCAAAACCTTACAACTGAACAGACACGGGTGATAACTTCCGCTCTGAACGGGCACCAGCGATATCACCACCCTGAGCTACTGAACATACCCAGAGGGTGAAACGACTTTGGACCTCACTGCCTGTGAGGGTGGGAGAGGCAGAAACCCTCAACACATTGAAGGTATTCAGATGGTGCAACCAGCATGGTGGCTCAGTGGTGAGTACTGCTGCTTCACAGTACAAGGGACCCAGGTTCAATTCCAACCTCAGGCAACTGTGTGGAGTTAGCACATTCTCCCAGTGTCTGTGCGGGTTTCCTCCCACAGTCCAAAGGTGTGCAGGTCAGAGTGGATTAGCCATGGGAAATGCAGGGTTACAGAGATAAGGTAGTGGGGATGGTTCTGGGTGGGGTGCTCTTCAGAGAGTTTCGATGAACCAAGTGGCCTGTTTCCACACTGTGGGGATTCTATGTGAACTTGCATGTCTTCGCATTACAGGGTATGAGCCAAGTGTTGGAAAATGGGATTAAAATGGTTAGGTAGCTGTTTTTGACCAGTGTGGAAGTGATGGACCGAAGTGCCTGTTTCTGTGCTGTAGATCTCAAACATCCACCAAAATGCATATGTGGT
The DNA here is from genome assembly GCF_004010195.1 of Chiloscyllium plagiosum. Lineage (NCBI taxonomy): Eukaryota > Metazoa > Chordata > Chondrichthyes > Orectolobiformes > Hemiscylliidae > Chiloscyllium > Chiloscyllium plagiosum. Next base: position 21,169,095 of record NC_057747.1, on the reverse strand, counting down.
AAGTTCAAATTCTGAATCCAGTTCTCCACATAGGACCAGTAGACAACAATTGCAAGGTCACTGGTTTCATTTTGCCCACCAGACTGTTCTCCGTACACTTGGTGCATTTCTATGGAAGATATTCGATGCCTTGTCCATCAACATTCTCCCTTACCACAAAAATCGTCAATATGCTCCCACTCAGTTTGTGCTCTGTGTTACCTTTCAATATGGACTCAAGGGTTCAATTACATGGAAGGATTTCGCAAGCTTGGACAGCGTTTCCTGGGATCAGCACAACAAGATGTGTTTCAATTGCTTTAACAAAGGAATGAGGGGACAGATTGAGTAAAACTGTGTTGGTTAGGTGTCCAGGACATGGGGTCAGTGTCTGAAAATAAGGGCAGCAGTTCGGAGTAAAATCAGTAAGGGATTCTCGAGGTTTCAAATTCTTTTCTACATTTGGTGGTGCAGGCTGATACAATGACAAAGGAGCAGCACTCCGAAAGCTTGCGATTTCAATGAAACCCGTTGGATCAGAACATTTAAAAGGCATCTGATTGCATACATGAATAGGAAGGATTTAGAGGAATAAGGGCCAAGTGCTGGTAAATGGGACCAGATTAATTTTAGAATATCTGGTCAGCATGGATGGGTTGGACTGAAGGGTCTGTTTCGTCTCTGACTCTAATGAGTGTGGTAAATGCTGCATGGATAGTTAAGTTTAAAACTGAGATCTATAGGTTCTTGTTAACCAAAGGTATTAAAGGGTGTAGGGCAAAGATGTGAGCTCAAGCCATGGAATTAGTGTATGAGAGTACATGCTGTGCTGTCATGCTTCACCATGTGAGTATTTAAGTTTAACAGACATTGTCATGATGTCCTGACCATATCGTGGTGTGTGACCCGAGGGTATTAAAGATACCAGTCTCCATTTTAACTGAAACCACTGGAAGTTGATAGAAGTATGGTATTGTTTATAAACAAAGAGTTTAATATTAACCCAGACACTGAAATGCCTTTTCCTCTGTATATGTGGGGGTCAGTTTGCTCAGTTGGTTGGACAGCTGGTTTGTAATGCAGATGGCAACAGTGTAGATTCAATTCCCCCACTGGCACAGCTTACCATGAAGGACACTCCTCCTCCAATGAGGGGCCAGTCCTCTGGTCCAGTCGGACTATGTCGACTTTACCTTTAATATCGACTGCCCAGAAAGGTAGCCAACACCATCGAAGACCCCTCCCAACCTGGTTATAATCTCTTCCGACAGGCAAAGGTTACAATAGCTGAAACATATGTACCAACAGGTTCAAGAACCGTTTCTTTCTCACTGTTGTTAGACTTCTCAATAGATCTCTCAAATTTCATATCTAATGTTGATCTTGCTTTTTGTACACCTTTCTTTGCAGCCATAACTTTATATGTCTCATTCTGTTCTATCACCCTATGATCTTTATGTCGTTGTATGGTATGATCTGCCTGTACTGCATGCAAAACAAAACTTTTCACTGTATCTAGGTACACGTGATAATAATAAATCAAATCAAATATATCTGTACACACCACGATCTGTAATAAACAGATTGAATCTTCCAATTCTATGTTACCCATCTATCATTCTTTCAAGGGAACTAGCCTCATGAGATACCCAACTGAAAGTAAAAGCTAACAACAGGATTTCAGTTCGTGCTGTGTGTTCAGTGAGAGGAGCTAAATGGGCTTCCTCCTGTCCTTATGATTTACAGGATACAAACCATTTGACTTAGTTAAAAATCACACAACACCAGGTTATAGTTGAACAGGTTTAATTGGAAGCACACTAGCTTTCGGAGCGCTGCTCCTTCAACAGGTGGTTGGACTATATATAACCTGGTGTTGTGTGATTTTTAACTTTGTACACCCCAGTTCAACACCAGCATCTCCAAATCATTCGACTTAGCGCCTCATAATCAGACCTATGATATTCTTGGACAGAGCAGACTTCCTCACTTGCTGGCGATCATTGGGAAATTGCACACTCATTCGGCTGAAGTCTCAGCCTTCGAGAAGCACTTTGGAAAAGAAGCAACTCACAAGTTCGTTACAGCAGAAAGGAGAGACTCATTTCTCCCTCGTCCATTTGCACCCACACCATACTTCGACCAATGCTGATGAATCATCGCGGAGTTTATCTATTAAGAAAAGCAACAAAACACAAGCCTCCACAGGCTGCAATCTAACTGCATCAGCATCAGTTTATTTCTGAATTGTGTTTGCCTGTTAAACCAACTGGATTATTTGGACAGAAGCTAGTAATCTGTACAGTTCAAGTCCAAATCAAGATGTTCGATTTCAAGCAATTTCTCAGACTGATCGGCAGCCCATTCAGCTCATTAAGGCCAAGCTGTTATTTACACCAGCCTCCTCCCACTTCACCTATCCCTCTCTCCTTCATGTATACATCCCACGATGATCAATGATAATTATATCTGTTATAGACCAGGCCAGGCCCACCTCAAAACATTTCAAGGCAGCAGCCCAGACGCTAACCTTTCTCATTGTTTTAAGCAGGTGTAGAGTGGATATTCCAGGAGGGATGCAACTGGTCCAACCACTTAGCTTTAAACAAAACAGAATTTACTTACAGATTACTGAATGCAGCATGAACAAAAGAGAACCGAATTTAGAACAACTTAACCTATCTGAAAACCCAATCGACTCTATCGCAACTTAATTACGCTGTTCCAAATACCAGTAACATCCCCATACACTCCCCCTTGGCAACAAAAAGGTATCAAACACAGGTTCTTATTTGATAGAGATTACCAGTGGGGTGGGAGAGGGGGATATCAGCATGGAGCAGTTTCTTGGATCCAGCAGCTTCTCTGGGTTCCCAGCTAAAACCTGACCAGCTGCCTCAAAACTGCTTACTAAATCCCAACCAGAAAAAAAAACCCTGAACTGGGCATTCCCCTTTCATTGTATAAGTGCTGTTCGAAAAAAAGACTTCAACCTTTTCAAGGAGATATTTCCAGATATAATCGGAACCTCTGCCTTTGTAATCCCTCTGAAAAAAAACCCAAGGACGACATCACCTTGTCAAAGAAGCAGCATCGTCGCATTTCCAAAACTGTAAATGTATCTAAACTTATCGTTTGTGATTTTTATTTTCCCTTTTGGTTAGCCCTAAATGTCAAACGTACTCATGGTTAATTCAAAACCTATTGGAAATAAAAGCAGTTGTCCCAATTTGAGTGCGTGACTTTATTATGCATGGATTTCAACGACAAAACATTTAAAACGTGCCAGTGAAAATGCTAAACATGCTATAATAAGCATTCGGTGACATAAAGGATACACCACACTTCTGTAGTAAACAGCCCTTTGCATTACAGTATTTACATTGCACTTGACAATAAAGCCAGCCAAATATTCTTGCTAGGAATCCAAGCTCCTCACATGTTGTCTTGTGCCCATTGAAGACAATTTCTTGAAAAACTTGCTTTTATTTAATAGCAAGAATTGGTCATTTAACCCCCTCAAACACATTATAAAGATCATCCACAGATAATAGGGCTTCAAGGCTTGCGGCATTGCACTTTCAGAACCACACTGTTCCTGTTTAAAAGTCTCGACGCTCGTGACTTTGGAAGGTCCCTCAGTCTTCATAAGCAACATGACGACATTCGATGCCTTAGTTTCTGCTGTGGAAACTCTTATTCCTGCTTTTGGCAACACCAGGTTCATCTGCTTTAACATTCTTCTGGCTGAACTGCCGTCCTTTCACTGCTACCATCCTCCCCTATTGCAACAACCCTCATCCATAAACTTGAACTCCTTCAAAAACCCTGCTAACTTGAAGCTAACTTGCAGCAAGTCCCAATATCCACTGTCCCTGTCCTACATTGGCATCTGGTGCAGAAACACCTCAAGATTAAAATTTATCATCCTCGTGCTCAAATCATCCTTCTAACTCTGCCAATAAAGCCAAGGCTGATCCCATTGGGCCATTATCAACAAAACGCCATTCCCCAACGCATTTTCCAAAGTCAACTGAATCAAGGAGAAAGAGTCAGAAGATGTTGTCATGGGAGGCAATTAAATATCTTGACAGGGTGTACCCAATAACTCACAAGTGACGAGACGGAAATAAATTACCACCTGCTGCAGTGGGGAGAGATGGATCATACCCTACAGCTTTTCTGTCTTGTCTGCTATTAATAGCACATATCAGGGATAATCAGCACATCATTAACATGATGAATACGGGCCCGAAGCTTGGTGCAGCACTGCAGGGATGGCAGATTGGCAGAGACACTGTCGTGTAAGTGAGAAACTCAAACCTCCCCCAATCTCTTTATTGGCTGGTTTCAGCTGAGTGTTACAGAACGCAAGGTTAACGGATGAAACAAGTAACTGTTCAGGGTTTCCCCAAAGGTAGAGCTTTCCTGTCAAACCTGTCGTAAGCCAAAATGGCGCAAAGCGAAGAAGCAATTACTTTCCTCATAAAACCGAAAATCCTCTTTGGGTTTCTTGCGGTTAGTGAAAACAGGTACTAATGAGGTCTTTTGTAAAAGTGAAGAGGCGTAAAGCGAACTTTTGAAAAGTGGGGGATGCCTGTGTTTTATCAATGTCGTGGCTATAGTTTCCCTATGAGCCCACCCCTCCCCCAAATTAAAGATTAGCCGGGCATTCATTTCAAGACTATTTGTGGGATCCTGCTGTATGTACAACAGTGGCCATGAATTTTGCCATTTAAAGTGCTAACCAACAGGGTCGGTTGGCTGGAAGGCTGGTTTGCGATGCCAACAGTATGGGTTCAATTCCCACACTGGCTGAGGTTACCACAAAAGGTCTCTCCCTCTCAAGCTCTCCTCTTGCCTGAGGCACGGTGACCCGCAATACAACTGCTACCAGTCGTTTTTCTCTCTCTCTCTAATGACAGAGAGCCCTACAGTCGGGGAAGACGATGGTGAATTTACCCCACAACGACAGAATAAGGCGAGTGTGACACAACAATTTTCTTCGTTTCTAACCGGCAACACTTGATTTTTATTTTACATGCAAACCAAATTGATGTTTGAATTGGAACCCATCACAGCAAACCTCTGTTCCCACGGCAACGCATTGTCTCAATCTATGCCACCACTGTCAAACAATGAAACATAGCTGACGGAAACAATATTGGAAATGGTACAAGCTGCATTTACAACTGTCTGTAATTAACCATCAGCATGTAAATGCCGAGGGCAACCCAATAAATCTGAAAACATATTTGTCATAAAATAATTTCCAGTTTATTTCAGAACAAAGGGCACATGAATATCCGAGCTGGAGGAGCGATACCCACCGCAGCCACGTATCTGTGGTGGAAACAGAGGGTGTGGAATCATTGCTGAAAACAAAAAAATGCTGGAGGTCACAGTGGGTCAGGCAGCGTCAGTGGAGAGAGAGAGCAAGCTAACATTTCGTGTCTGGATGACTCTTCATCAGAGCTCCGATGTGAAGTGTGGAGGGAGCAGCATTCATACAACAGTGGAGGGGGGTTTGGGGGCGGGTTTGGGGGGGGGGTGGGAGGCTGATACTGCAGATTAAGTGATCAGTATGTGGGAATGGCAGAGCAATGGTGCGTCTAACGGCCAGACTGGGAAGGACAGACAGTCCCACTGGAGTGGGATGGAGACAGAGAATATAACAAGTAAAGCTAAAAGCAAGGGAAGGAATGGGAGTGGGTTCACAATCTGAAGGTGTTAATGTCCCAAGTCTGAAGATGAGATGTTGGTCATTCCAGTTTGTGTTACGTTTGCTCCTGTATTGGGTGTGGGATCACATTGGTCCATATACTGCTTTACCAAGTGTCTGAGGAATGCAACGCCAAGGCAAACCAAAGTGGCAATGGATCTCATCTTAACCTAACGTTTGCACCTTCTGGGCAGGAATCATTGAGTTTGGAAAAAGGGGTTGACCATTTTCTTCCCCCCCGCCCCCAGCCCCTACACCCCTCATTGCTTTTCTATCCCAGTAGCAGAGAGACTAACTGCAGCTCTTGTACTGCCAATCCTGATTCACTCTGTTAAGACCCAGGACTAAATCTTTTTCATAGAATCCCTACAGGAGGCAAGACATTCGGCCCACTGAGTCCACACTGATTCTCCGAACAGCATCCCACCCAGACCCACACCCCTTCCTTACCCCTGTAACCCTGCGTTTCCCATGGCTAATCCACCTGGTCTGCACATCCCTGGACACTATGTGGGTCAATTTAACATGGCCAATCCGTCCTAATCTGCACATCTTCGGAGTGTGGGAGGAAACCGGAGCAGCCAGAGGAAACTCCGCAGACACAGGGAGAATGTGCAAACTCCACACAGACAGTTGCCCGTGGCTGGAATCGAACTCAGGCCCCTGGTGCCGTGAGGCAGCAGTGCTAACCACTGAGCCACCGTTAGTTCATTCAAGGGACAAGGCCTGCTATCCATCCTTAATTGCCCTTGAGCGAAGTGGCTCCATTGGCCATCTCACTAATGTTTCACTGATGCCCTTTAGGGAATGAATCTGCCATCCTTTCCTGGTCTGGCCTACATGTGACTCCAGACTCTCAGCAATGTGGTTAACTCTTAATTGCCCTCTGTGTAATTCAGGATGGGCAATAACTGCTGTTCTAATGCTCACATCCCATGAATGAACAAAAAACAAAATTCTGAGGGCAATTAAAGAGCCAGCTACATTGCTGGGATCTGCAGTCACATGTTGGCCAGACCTGATAAAGCTTACAGGCTTCCATCCTGTAGGGGACATCAGTGAACCAGATCAGTTTTTACAGTTGACAATGGTCACATGGCCACCATTAGGCTAGCATTTTCAAAAAAAAAATTAGAGTTTTATTGACTTTCACCATCTGGATTAAACCCCACATCCTGAGAACATTATTCTGCAACTCCAGAAACTAGCTCCAGTGAGACCAGGATTTCACTGCTACTCCCTAAACAAGGCATAACCTGCTGAATTCACGATTCAGGTTATCAAAAGAACACATTTAATGCTCAGAATTTCTAATCTAAACCTTGAAGGAGCAGGGGTGCTGCTAATGCTGCTCCCTCAAACAATGTCACTACCGGCAAATCATCTGATTTGTGCCACAATGCTGTTTGCTGTTCGTGAATTGACTGTCGTATCTCCTACATTCCAACAGCAGCTACACTTCCACAGATCATCACAGGCTCTAAGATTGGTTGGCATACTGTTAGGACATGAAAGGAGCTACACAAATGCAAGTCTTTGCTACCTTTCACAAGAAAGCCATCAGAAATTAACCACCCTGCAACAGCACTGGTGGTTGAACTTGTTTAACATGTTCAGCTCCTTGAGCCAACAATCTCCAGAGCATCACTTTATGCACAGAAACAAAGACAGAAGTAGTTGTTGGAAAAGCGCAGCAGGTCTGGCAGCATTACACAGCCTCATTATTTAAAGTAATTATTGTTCTATCTATTCAGTACCTCCAACAATAACCAATACCAGTTATTCATCTGCTGCAGGGCCTAACATCTGCTTAGCTCTCTGACTACGAAGTGATTTCCAATCTTTTGTCAAATCAATTTCACTCAAGCTCCACCTGACCTGACAATGGCACACAAACTGGTGCTTTGCTATGGATGGGGTTCACACAATGAAAGCCTGCACTGCCTCTATAGTGAGCTATATCCTTCGCCAGCACATTGGAATTCACTCTCCTTTAATCTGAGACAAATATGCTCCCAGCAATCACACATCAGCTACTGCACCATGGCCACTCATTTAACAGTGAAACTCTAAAGTTCTCGCTCTGTTTACACTCCTGTACTAAAAGAGAGTTTATGGATAGGATCCAGTTACAAGTTAAAAACAAAATTGTGCTATGAACCAGACCAGACCCTCTCAAAACATTTTAAGAAGGGAGCCTGGACCCTACCCTTTTCTTATTTTTAAAGGTTAATGTGAAGTGCCATGTTCCAGATGCAATGCAACTGGTCAAACTACTTGACAGGAAGTCAAACACAATTTATTTAAACACTGTAGAGTGCAGGTTCATAGCTCCTTGAAAGTGGAGTCGCAGGTAGTTAGGATATGTGAAACTTGAAAGGGTTCAGAAAAGATTTACAAGGATGTTGCCAGGGTTGGAGGATCTGAGCTACAGGGAGAGGCTGAACAGACTGGGGCTGTTTTCCCTGGAGTGTCGGAGGCTGAGGGGTGATCTTATAGAGGTTTACAAAATTATGAGGGGCATGGATAGGGTAAATAGGCAAAGTATTTTCCCTGGGGCCGTGAAGTCCAGAACTAGAGGTGTAGGTTTAGGGTGAGAGGGGAAAGATATAAAAGAGACTTACAGGGCAACTTTTTCACACAGAGGGTGGTACGTGTATGGAATGAGCTGCCAGAGGAAGTGGTAGAGGCTGGTACAATTACAACATTTAAGAGGCATTGGGATGGGTATATGAATAGGAAGGGTTTGGAGGGATATGGGCCAGGTGCTGGCAGGTGGGACTAGATTGGGTTGGGATATCTGGATGGGTTAGACCGAAGGGTCTGTTTCCATGCTGAACATCTCTCTGACTCTACGACTGTAGTTGAAAAACAATCAAAGAAAGAACTTAAACTTGATTAGAAAACTTAACAGAATAATAGATGCAGTACCTGTAACTAATTAACTGTTCCAATACAGCAACATCCCACAAACACACCCCTCGGCAAAAAGGTAAATTCAGACACAGATTCTCACATGCAGTTCTCCAATCCAGGAGGGAAAAAAAATCTTGAGAAAATTCAGAGAGAGTAGCAGCCAAGGAGTTGTTTACTGAAGCTTCCAACTCTGTTGAGACCCCAATAGCTCCTGCTTAAAGCTAAACCTAAAAGCCATAAACCCTGATCTGTGAGAGCTAGCCACACCCATTCAAGCTGCATTAAAACAAACCTAAGGCTTCCCAAGCTGATTACTCAAGTGGTTCTGGTAGACTACTCTGTGCCTCTGCCTTTCAACCACTGTTTCAAAACAAAAACAATACGATAACTTCTTAAATTCACAATATCCTCACAAATGTAAATATGATGGCTGTCATTGAAACAGCCCCAATGTGTTAAATTGTAAGTTTATTCAGCTTCAGGATGGTCCCCACTAACCCCATGTCACCCCATTCAGGTGCTAAATGCTAATGAGAAACAGCTATGTCTATTCTCTCACTATTTGCCTTCCTCAGCTGTCCTTTTCCTGATTTCACACATTCTTATGAAGAGTTAAGAGGTGAGAGAGACTCCTGTAGGACATTCCTGAACCAGTTCCCATCTTTAAGTAGATCTGACAGGCTCTAGATAGTATCTCCCACATCACCAGATTCAGTTTCCCAACTTGACAAGTTCTGGTGTTAACTCAAACAATAGACTAACCAATGAGACAGAGGAAAGACTACAGCCACCAAAGACATCAGCAGAACATTATAAAATCTGGGAGAAAGTAAGGACTGCAGAGGCTGGAGATCAGAGTTGAAAAGTGTGGAGCTGGAAAAGCACAGCATCCGATGAGCAGGAGAATTCACATTTCAGGCATAAGCCCTTCATCAGTAATGTTCCTGATGAAGAGCTTATGCCCAAAACGTCGAATCTCCTGCTCCTCGGATGGTGCCTGACCTGCTGTGCTTTTCCAGCACCACACTTTTTGACCTATTATAAAATCTGGCCATTCGGCCCAAAGGGTCCATCCTGTAGGACACCACACGAGTCTCCTTCCAATCCTCTTTACCCAGCACTACTAACAAACCAAAAACAGAAGTTACTGGAAAAGCTTAGCAGGTACAGCAACTTCTGTGAAGAGAAATCAAAATGAATGTTTCGGGCCCAGTGACCCTTTCTCAAAAGGGTCTTTCGGTTTTTAAGATCATAAAATCCTTCTATTCCTTGCTTCCCTTCAAATGCGTCATCTTTGACACTCAAAATATATGCTTAATAATGATTGCCTGCAGCCTCCAAGCGAAACAAACGTTTAGCTGAAAAAGGCAATGTGTAAACATAGGAACAGAGAAAATCTTAATGTTTAAACATAAGTGAACAAACAAAAATCTGTATCAACATCGTGACATTTGCTATGCTGTCATTAATGTTATTCAAAATTACGACTCAAGGATGTTTAAACACAATATTCTCATGATGTCCATGGATTAACAGTTCAGGGGTAATACCAGAGACCCAGGTTATATTCTGGGGACTCATGTTGAAATTCTGCCACAGCAGATGGTGGTATCCGAATTCAATAAATACCTGGAATTAAGAGTCTAATGATGACCATTGTTGGAAAACCCACCTGGTTCACTAATATCCTTTCGAGAAGGAAACTGCCGTCCTGAAATAACTGCAGCCAGGCCTGTATCTCGTCACCAAGTTACCTTGTAGTTGCCTGTGTCAGGCAGCTCAGAGTTGGTCCCCTGAACTGAGGAGATTCTAATCTCCTGTTCACAAACCTTTATTCATTTTCCACCACCAGGAAGAAAGGAAATATCCGAGTGGCCAGAGACAAGCAGTGCCCTTCTCACCAGAGGGCTAAACTGTGAGATCAAAAAAGTGAAGGGGAGGACAGGGATTAAGTCAAAATAGAGTTGGAGGGGGAAATAATACACTCCACTCCCTGAACAGCTCAAGACAGAGACACCCGGGCCCTAACGTAACCGCGGAAGAGGGACTGGCAGTCGGCCCTAACGACCTCCTCCACGGCCCACTGCCTGGACCTGTTCATGACCAGTTTGGCCAGGCCCAGGAGCAGACCCATGAGGAGGTCCTCAGACCTGCCCTCCCCCCTCCGTACCTGGTGCCCAAAGATCAGGAGCGTAGGACTGAAGTGCAGCCAAAAGCAGAGGAGAAGATTTTCCAGAAAACTAAAAAGGGAGTGCAAATGCCCACACCCCGTGTACACATGGTCCACGGACTCCACAGCACCACAGAACAAGCAGCTGGGCTGGGAGTCCGTGAACCACTGCAATCTGCAGTAGATTAACTGCCCCAGTCAAGGATCTTGTAGTCAAGATCCACCTGGTTCCAATCACTACGTGTACACACCTGATGTGGCCTACATGTGACTTCAGACCCACAGCAATGTGGGTCATTCTTAAGTCCCCTCTGGGCATGTAGGGATGGGCAATAAATGCCAAGTAGTCTACTCTCATTCCTTACTTGTATATTTTTAAACAGTTACCACAAAGATACAGTGCTAAGACGTTAGGCTGGTTTAAAACCATTCCTACAAAAGGAGCTTAATCAATGGAGGGCTTGAGCGTTTATTAAAGATTTCTCAGCTTCTTCAGAACCCAACCTTAAAATAGGAAACAACGCAGCAAAAACAGCCACCTATGTATTCCCTTTAATCTGAACACTGAGCCTGCGCTATTGCCTGATCTTTCTTGCAGTGTGATCTGTCAATTAAATCTGCTTTTGAAACAGTCTTGTTTTTTTTATCAGATTGGAAAGGTTGCTGATGCAGCACGGTTGGTAATTTATGAGTCATTTTATTTGCAAGTAGTTGTCCAAACCCCCCCCCCGCAAAGGACTGAGACGAAAGGCAGTCCCTGGGTCTGTGTAGGAAAAGATTTTGCCACTTAACGATTACAAAAGGAGGACAGGTGGCTTGGATCCTGAGGAATTGTTAAATAATGCAGAGAGATAAATATATAGTAAAGAGTCATCTTTGTGAATCTGCACTCTCTGCTTTTATTTCCTCTCAAACTAACAATTCCAATGCTCCCCGACCACCCTGCTATCTCTCATCCTTTGGTCATGTGAAATTCTGCTACTCCCATCCTACCTCCTGCCAAGTCCGGTTTACTCATTACTCGATGCAGTGACCTACATTGGTTCTAACTCCAGCAACATCTCCTTTTTAAATTTTTTTACCGTTGCTTTCAAATTCCTCTGAGGCCTTACCACTTGTTGCTAAAATGCCATTCAGCCCCAGGCCCTCCTAGATCTCTATTTTCCTCCCATTCTGGCCTTCTGAACATCGTGATTTTAACTGTTCCTCCAATATCAGCTAAATCTTCAGTCCTCAAGGAATTCCCTCTCAAATCCTTGCCCTCCTTCATGCAGCTGCTCCTTAAAAGCACTCCTGGCATTGGACCTTCCGCCACACCCAGTATCTCCTCATCTGGTCCAACTACAAATTTAATCCAATTATTTATCTCCAAGGTGGCTGGGGATCCCTAATTATGCTGAAGTGCCATCACATTGCAGGGTGCTGATGCTGTCAGTAAAAAGGTAAAGATAAAGTGACCACCAGAGGAGCTCCTTCATTACAGAGAGGGCGAGAGAGCGCGAGGGCGAGAGAGCGCGAGGGAGAGCGAGAACGAGAGACATCTGGTGATAGATTAACCTGGGGGTCACCACACGTTAGGCCAAGGGTGAAGTTGGGAAGGTCACCAGTAGGGAGGCACTGGCTTATGAACAAAGGTTAGATAGCTGGCACTCTACCCACTGGAGTTTATAAGAATGAGAGTTGATCTCACTGAAAGGTATTGAATATTTAAGGCCCTTAATGGTGTAAATGCTGAGTGGGTGCTTCCCTTCATGGGGATGTCTCGGAATAAAAAAAAAGCACCACCTTAAAACTGTGATGAGAAGGAATTTCTCCTCTCAGAGGGGTGGGGGTCTTTGGAACTCCTTACCACCAAGAGCTGTGGGGAGACGGAGTCTTTATCTATATTTACTGCTGAGCTAGACAGATTCTTGATCAGTCGGGGAAATCACGGGTAATGGGGAAAACACCACAAAAGTGAAAGCAAGGAATATCTGATCAGCCCTGATCCTATTAAATGGCAGAGTAGGCCTGAGGGGCTGAATGGCCTACTCCTGCTCCTATAGCTTATGGTCCTCATGGTGACCTCAGCCACTGCGGGAATTGTCCCATGCTGTTGGTATCTTTTCTGCATTGCAAACCAGCCATCTAGCCAACTGAGCTAGCCAGCGATGCATTGAAAGCTTCATCCTTGGCGCAGACAGAAAGATAGGAGGAAGGTCCCTTTGGATACAACAGTGCAGGAATAAGAGGAGAATTACACTTGAAAGGGCCAGTGTTTATCTTAAGAACCTGGAGATCTACCAATTCACATGGGCAAGTTGGGCTGAAGGGCCTGTATGTGGTTGTATGACTCTCTAACTCTTCAAATGTCTAAGCTATGACATCTGGCAATTGTTTGCCCCAACCCAGTGCTTTCTAATGAATTATGACATTGCTCAGTCCACACTGCTTCAAGTTAAAGACACCCTATAATATCAGCTGTTGCATGTTATGGCAATACTGAATTGAAGAAATTAACTGCGCTGGATCACTCTTGCGTTTTAAGGAAATGTCCTTGCTAAATTGTAAAACCCCTCAAAAAAAAAGACCTTGCATTTTCCTGCAAAGCCTCCCTGCTCCAGAAGCAAAGATGCTGCTCGTTTCTGTCGTCTAACTGAACGAATGCCTTTTGACCTTTTACCCTTGAACCCCAGCTCCAGCTGACTGCGTGACAGGAGGGTTAAAAAAATGTGTGACCATTTCAACATAAAAGTAAGAGAAAACAGCACAAAAGAAAATCAGACTCTGTTATTTTCCATCAACAGTATGCAATGAAAGGGCCAGAGGTAAAGAGACTGAAATCCAGCAGTGGTACACAGACACCTTGAGATTACATGCAATGTATTCAGTGCTTGTAGTGTCATGTTCCTGCTTGCTATTAATCAGTCTTATAGATCACAAAGGCAAAATACTGCGATTCCCCTGGGACTCCAAAGCACCAAAGAGACAGACATAAATAGGGGGTGAGAAATCCTCAAGGGCATGAGAAAGACAATCATTCGAACGAGGACAGATACGAAGCTCCAATGACGAAAGTGTCCCCGAAGATGTACCTTTCCCAAGCCTGGCAAGTCCAACACATCATCAGAAAAAACGTCTCTTACACAATCAGCAATCGAGATCATTGGTAACTGAGGCAGATATAAGACAGGAGGAAGATTGTTTACACACAGTGAATTGTTATGAGCAGAAACACCAGGAGAAGCAAATTTAATAGTAACTTCCAAAAGGGAATTAGATAAATACTTGCATGAGAAAAATTAGGAGGCCATAGGGATAGAGCAGGGGAAGTGGGAATAAATGAATAGCTCTTTGAAAGAGCTAGTATAGACACAAAGGACCAATTAGCCTCATTCCCTGCAGTGTGATTTCTCAGATTCACCGATTGTGGGATCACGTGGCTCCTGCTATAACCTTGCTTCTTTCGTTGGTCATCAGCACGGATTATATTCTTGCTACACATATAAGATGGTGAAACGGTATCAAGACCTGTGACACTTCAATATAAAAGGTCTTCATCTTACTCTCTTCATTCTGATGGTCTGCTAGTCAACCAGTCCATTATGCATATGGTGTAGTACCAACCTAAACACAGTAACCCACACTGTATCTTAGGGTTTATTGATAAGGGTTTAGGGTACAAGAGCAAGGAGGTCACATTGAACAGATAGGAAACCCTAGCCAGATCTCAACTAGAGCATTATACACCATGCCAAGTGCCACATTTTAGGGAGGATATAAATTCATTGGAGAGAAGGCAGAAGAGCTTTGCAAGATTGATGCCAGAGACACACAACTTCAGTTATGAAGATATATTGGAGAAACAGGGACTGTATTTCCCTGGAAAGATGACAGCCAAGAGGAGATCTATTGGAAGTTTTCAAGGCAGCAAAGGGTCTGGGTGGATAAGGAGAAACTGCTCCTGCTCATAAAGGACCAACAGTGAGAGGAGCAGGTTTAAAGTGCTTCGCCAAAAAAGTAAATGCAATGAGAGAAAAAGCTTTTTCACATTGCGAGTGGTTAAGTTCTGGAAGGCACTGCCTGGTAGTGCAGTGGAAGCAGATTCAGCTGAAGCACTCTGGAGGATATTTAAAGAGAAGCTATCCATGTGCTGGAATTTGGGCAAGGAGTGAGGGAATGACACTTAGGTATGATGCTTATTCAGAGAGTCAGTGCAGACACAGTGGGCCAAGCGGCCACCTTTTCCTTCTTGCTTTTAAACAAAAGCCCCACTTTTCCAGCAAATTTCTCGCGTGTGTGTGCGTGCGTGAAAGTGAGAGTGTGTGTGCGCATGTGTGAGATAGCGCGGGAGAGCGTGTGTGTGTGAAAGAGAGAGAGAGACAGACACAGAGAGAGTGTGTGTGACAGACACAGAAAGAGTGTGTGTCAGAGATAGAGAGAGAGAGAGAGCGAGTGTGAGTGTGTGTGTCAGAAAGAGAGAGAGAGAAAATGTACACTTGCACATGGGTGTGTTTGTGTGGGAGGGGGTGGTTGGAGATGTTGGTGTGAGGGAGCCTTAGACCACAATCTCTTTTAATCTTTCATCACATAATTCACTTTGCAACAGCAAGACATAACCTTTCATCATTTCATTTCTCATCCCGTGTGCTACTTTATTAAGAATATACAGTGAAAAGCTCTATATACCAAATTTACGATTCAGACAACTGATAAATTATTCAGAACTTCTATATTAGAACTTACAAGCCTTACCAGTGCAAATACTGAGTGCTTCAACACGAGGAATTAAAAAAGAAAGAGCCCCAAGCAAACCATTAAATGCACCACTGTTTTTTTTCCCCACTATTTTTGATTCTCAGGATGATAAATTAATGTGGGACTTAAGACGTTCAAGAATAAGCCACTGGAC
This sequence comes from Chiloscyllium plagiosum, assembly GCF_004010195.1. NCBI lineage: Eukaryota > Metazoa > Chordata > Chondrichthyes > Orectolobiformes > Hemiscylliidae > Chiloscyllium > Chiloscyllium plagiosum. The sequence continues at coordinate 21,153,417 of NC_057747.1, read as the reverse complement.
CAGGCTATAAACCAACTTCAACCTGAAATTCATGATTGCCCACAAAACCCATCAATCAATTTTATATGAAAACACTTTGCCCAGCTTCTCATCCTCTCGTTTCTTTGTAGCTGAAGAATTTTCTTGGCCTCTGTCCCTCCTTTCAATTCAAAATGTGAGTTGTTAAAATACCTTCTATCGTCAAACAGTGTAATAAGTGTATTCTGATAACATCAGGGAGACTAGTAAAAGAACACTTGGAGCTGATGAAAAAAAATGACTGCGGAACACTGATTTTACGTTTCTATTACCAGTTATTTGATCGCCATCAGTGTTGTGATACAATCCCCATTCTTTAGCAGTCTACATCACAAAATAATATAAGCCATTTTTACCAAGCAACCTGACATGGTAGAAACCAAATTCAATAATAATTCTCAAAAGGGAACTAAATAAATTTTGAAGAGAAAATATGTGCAGATCTATTGATAAAGAGGTTGGGGTTATTGGGGGTGGGATTAATTGGCCTTCCCTATCAGGGAAGAAACAGCTTCAATTGCCTGAATGGCCTCTTTCAATCCTGGGTGAATGGGAATTGAACCAGACAGCATCCAAAGATCATCCAGCACAGGGTCAATATGGGAGTAAGGGCAGACATTACCATTATCCTAGCCAATTATACGGCTGGTCTCTCAGAGACGACTTGTGGTGGCTTAACCTGGGGACTGTCACATCTCAGTCAAGGGGAGAGGTTGAGGCGGAGAGTAATTCATGGCAACTTCAGCCGGTGTGGGAATTGAACTCATGATGTTGCTGACACACTGCATCACAAATCAGCCATCTAGCCAACTAAGCTAACTGACGTCCAATAAGGGAGCAACAAACATGGAAACCAAACACAGACCGTTCACTGTTCTGCAATTAGAGAATGCAAAGGGCGAGGTAACACAAAATTAGTCATGGCACCAATTCCAAGTTGGACATCAATCAATGCACATAACTTAGGCTAAAGCACAATTAAAATATTGTGATTTCATGAAATCTAATGATACCTTAAGCAGAGTCCTCTCCAGATAATCTCATCTTCAAGGTGATTGTTTAATGGTCAGAATCTCATTTTAGTAGTTAGATTAAAGGTGCTATGTGCAATATGGAATAAAAGCAAGGATGTGGAAACGTTTTGCAGGTGGCTGTGCAGAGAGGAGGGGACCAGAAGTAGGAAAGAATAAAAAGGCTGGAATTTTGAAGAGTACCTTCTTGCAGACTGGGAACTAAATGTTTCCAGTTCTAACAAAGTATTAATTCTGTTGTCCTCTCCACAGGGTTTTAAACTGATGCTCCATTTATCACCAACATTTACAAGTCTGGAGAGAGCTCAACACTGCATTTAATCTGATAGCTCATACACCCCATCGTCCTTCAGTTGTTTACACCCCTTTGGTCAGGAATTCCCTCTACCTCTTCTCCTTTAATAAAAGCCAAACTTTTAACTAAGACCTCTCAAAGCATGCTTCCATGATTTGAGATCTGTTTAATTTCCTCTGAGACACCTTTCAACTATCTCCTTTCAAACTGGGGAAGCAGTGGGCATTATTGCTGGACTGTTCATCAATCCAGAGACCCTGGTAATGTCCTGGGCACCTAGGTTCAATGCCCACCACAGCAGATGGTGAAATTTGAATTCAATTAAAAAATTTGGAATTAAGAGTGTAATAATGACCATAATGTGGCACGGTGGCTCAGTGGTTGGCACTGCTGCCTCTCAGCACCAGGGAGCCAGGTTCAATTCCAGCCTCAGCCGACCGTGTGGAGTTTGCACATTCTCCCTGTGTCTGCATGGGGTTTCCACCCACAATCCAAAGATGTGCAGTTTAGGTGAATTGGCCATTTTATATTGCCCATAGTGTTCAGGCATGTGTAGGTTAGGTGCATTAGTCAGAGGTAAACATTAGATAATAGGGGAGTGGGTCTGGGTGGGTTACTCTTCGGAGGGTCGGTGTGGATTTATTGGGCCAATGGGGCCTGTTTCCACACTGGAGGGATTCTATTCTATTCCATAAATCCATTGTCAATTGTCAAGGAAAACCCATCTGGTTCACTAATGTCCTTTAGGGAAGGAAACTGCCATCCTTACCTGGTCTGGCCTACGTGTGACTACAAACAATGTGGTTGCCCCTTAACTCTGGGCAATTGGGAAGGGTAATAAATTCTGATCTAGCCAGCAAAGTCCTCAACAAAAAAAACAAAGATGAATTTTCAAGGTGAGTTTCCTAACTGTGGGGGTCTGGAATCACAGAGGCCAAACCAGGTAAGGATGGCCTATTTCCTTCCCAAAAGGGCAGGAGCAAACCAGATGGGTTTTTTACAACAATTGATCGTGTTTACAATGTGATGGATGATAGATTTTTGTTGAAGTCAAATTTTACCTTTTGGTGAGATTTGAACTTATGTCCCCAGAACATTAGCCTGAGGTTGGGGATTATCAGTCCTGTTACATTAGCTTCCCTATTTCAGAAGGCATGTTAAAAGTCAATTACATTACTGTGGGTCTGGAGTCACATGTAGTCCAGGCCAGGCTGGGGAAGGACAGCAGGTTCCCTTCTGTAAAGAGACATTAGCAAGTCAACTGATGATAGCTCAATACTCACCATCTCCAGAAGATTTATTTTATGTTCCAGGTTAAATAATTGGCATCAAAATCCAATCTTTGGATTACTAACCCAGAGACATCCAATTAGGAACTAAGGAGAATTTGCTTTTCCCGGGGAGTCGAGATTATGAATCTTGTTAAGGCATGCTAATGGATTGGGCAAGAGGGCCGAAGGGCCTGTTCTGTGCTGTATTGTTCTATATGTTCTAAAGGACTATCAAACATGGGAGCAGAAGTAGACCACTCAGACCATCAACTTTGCTCTGCCGTTCAGTGGGATCTTGCACTTCAGGGGAAGCTGGGTAGATACATCAGTGAGAAAGGAACAGAAGGTCATGCTGATGGGGTTAGGTGGAACAGGGCAGGAGCAGGCTTGGCTGGGTGGTAAACACCAGCACAGTTCATTTCTAACCTCCAGTTCTATATAATCACAATGTTCTTGGCTCCCTACTGTCTGTTGAGAGAATGTCACCAACAGCAACTTAAACTCCAACCCCATTGTATGTACAATTAAACGGTCATATCTCTGAAGGCTACATGACATGACCATTACCTCCATCTTAGTGACTTTTCTTTTTAACTTATTCATTTATGGGTTGAGGGCATCACTGGTACGCCAGCATTAATTGCCCATCCCTAATTGTCCAGGGTCAATTGCATTGCTGAGGGTATGGAGTCAGATGTAGGCCAGACCAGGTAAGGATGGCAGTTTTCTTCTCTAAAGGACATTAGTGAACCAGATGAGATTTTCCAACAATTAGCAATGGAATCATGACCATCATTAGACTCTTTGTTGCAGATTGCTATTGAGTTCACATTCCTCCATGTGCCATGGTGGGATTTGAACCCAGGACATTACCTGGGTCTCTGGATTAATAGATAATACAACTAGGCCATGGCATTCCTGAGGCATTCCACACACTGTCCTGTTAGCACACACTGACACTGAACTGAAAAGCAAAGAAGATGGAGAGACTCTATTCTGGAACTCTCGCTTGCCAAAGTACTCTTTCTATCCATCCCCTTCACTTGTCATTTCTAGCTAATAAAACCACATGTAATTAATACCATTAGCTTACTTAATACTTACTCTCCTTGAAGAAGAGGGAAATCGAGAGGAGATTTCATAGAGTATTCAAAATGCGGGGCCTGGATGGAGTAGCTAAAGGAAAGTTGTTTCCACTTGTGTAAGGATAGAGAACTGGAGGCAATGAGTAAACATAGGAATGGTGACATGGAGGGAAAATATTTTGTGCAGCAAGTAGTTGAGGTCTGGAACTTACTCCCTGAGACTGTGGTGAGAGCCAGTTCGAATTGTAGCATTCAAAAGAGAATTAGACTCGTGTCGGAAAAGAAAATGTGCAAGGGTGAGGGGGAGAGGGCAGGGAAATAACATGAAGTGAATCGCTCACTTAGAGGGGCAGGGCACAGGCACAATGGGGCTGAATGGTCTCCTCCTGCGCTGTAACAAATCTGAGATTCTGTCCCTCACAGCGATGTCCAAACATGAACTTCCAGAGGCTCCAAGACTGTTGCCAACGTTAATTGGAATGAAACGCGTAGGTGAGCTCATTATCTGGGTAGTACCCAAAGGAGAATGTGTCTCACAGTGATAGCAATGAACTGGTGTTACAGATCACAGGCTCCCTGTACCATTGTGCACTCCGCCTGCTCCACATGTGGGAAATTTATAAGCTACAAAATGAGATTACTTTTTCTGATGTCTGTGGAAAGCCACACAACTGATCATTAAGGATTGATCCCCATCTGCTTAGTGCCTAACAGACTGTAGAAAAATGAATAAATATAGGGTACTCATGGTAGAATAACTTTACAAATCCATAAATTTGATTGAAATGGCTCTTCTTTCATCCTCAATGTTACATTCAAGATAGATCTCCTGTATCACATTCAGTCATGCAAATAATAATATTTTCTCAATGTATCAAAGCTGTTTAAAGTCATATCATCATTCAGGAGTTATAGTTTTTAGGTGTTATAGTTTAACTAATACTTCTACGGCCACAACCGGCTGCTATTTTATTATGTTAGGAGTGGTAATCATCTGAAAATTGGCACATATAATTCCTGCAACACACTTTCCTTTCAACACATTCACACCACACTCTTATTAGTGGGCACATGCCTTGTTTGACAATCTCCGTGTGGGAAATGGATAATGCAATGGGGAACTGAGACCCCCAAGAACAGGACAGTTTGAATCCCCAGAGTTGCAATTTTAATAGTGAGCATCAGTGCCCTGGTGCTGAGGCAGAGAGCAGTCACAGATAATGCTCGCCAAAGCGACAGGTCATTTATGAACATGAGCTTTCCCCTTTGAAAATCAGCCAGAGACCCAACCTGAAAGGGTCTGTGCACAATATCCTGAACCAAAATAGTATTGTCAAGCTGGCACCCAGTGGAGTAGGTTTGACCTTGCCCACAGGTATCTGGTTGGTCAGCCATCGAGCAATAGGTGTGGTGCTGGAAAAGCACAGCCTTGGATCAGGCATCATCCAAGGTGCAGGAGAGTCAATGTTTCGAACATAAGCATTGCTGAAGAGGAACTTAGGCTTGAAACGTCAACTCTCCTGCTCCTCGGATGCTGCCTGGCCTGATGCACTTTTCCAGCACCACATACCTTTTTGACTCTGACTCGCGGGCATCTGCAGTCCTCACTTTCACCTTCCATCAGGCAAAAAAGCCGGTAACACAACAAAAGGACGCAGTGAATACAGTCAATTACCTGCATTGATGAAACTAATGATACAAGAAGTCCCAACATTAGAAGGAATTAAAAGTAAGGCTTTTCTCACTTCAAGTGATACTTTCTGCCAAACTTCCATGATGGCTTCTCATGCTTATTTGTCACAAACTGTTTTTTCACCATGTGGTGGAATATCCTATGCGTCGGTACTTTAATAAAGATCATCAGAGATATCTAAGTAAAATTAATTCCCATTTTCTTCCACTTCAGGCCATAAAAATTTAATTGATGGGTCATATCTAAGTACTAGTGGGCACATTTTTAAGGTTAGAGGAGAGAGATTTTAAAAAGACATGAGGGGCAATATTTTTTTTAAACACAGAGTGGTTCACATGTGGAATGAACTTCCTGAGGAAGTGACAGATGTGTGAACAATAGCTATGTTTAAAAGGCATTTGGATAAGTGCAGGAATAGGAAAGGTTTGGAGGGATATGGCCAGGAACGGGCAGGTGGGACTAGTTTAGTTTGGTATTACGGACTAGTTGGACTGAAGGGCCTGTTTCCATGATGTATGGCTCTATGACTGGGTCTGGTGAAGATGATAAAAGTTTAATTTGACCAGCACGTAATAAGAAGCTGATGTCATCGGCAAGTGAGTGATGACTGATTGATGTTGTCATGTACTTGGGTACAATTGATATTAGACTGGCGACTATCAGAGTGAATCTACAGAGATTACACCGGACACTGCTAACAACTGAAATGTAGCGTACGGCGTGCAGATGTTCATCTGCACAGTCAATTATCACACAGTGATCCAGGCTTATTTCAAGGAGGCATATGTCCCTTTGTGTTCAACACTCAATTAGAGTGCACCATATGGGGAATAATTTCTTTGAGTGGATCAAGTATTGCCTCCAGGATGTGGTTGTTTGGTCGTTGGTCAATATTCGCCAGGTTAAGTGCTTTGGAAATTAATCTTTGCAAGTGGAGTGAAACTGGTTCAGAGGGAGCCCAATTTATAGGAGGCAGAAGAGAATTTAATGAGCGCGGCTGAGTTCAGTTATGCTTCAATTTTGCCTTTAAGTACAGTGCCTTTTTATACCATCCAAGTGGCTGTGCTGTACCTGATATTTCCAATTACATGATGCAAAATCTGATTTCATTTCCTCAGTGCAGTGAGAGATAGGGCTGGGCAGAAATCTACAGTCAAGCCTAGACAGTATCATTGCACAATCCCACCGAGTGTGTGTGTGTGTGTGTGTGTGTCTCAGCACAGCTTCATCTTATCATCACCTCGGGTTACGGAAGGCAATTAGGAGCATGAGCACAGATCAATAGTTTCCTTTGTCACCGCAGCACAGACAAAATCAAAACCACTGGACTGTTTAGTCTCCTGATCGAGATCAACTAATGCATTACAGATTGAGGAATGAATTGGAGATCTTTGGGATCTCCGCAAATCTAAGCAGGGATGTGCCTCAAAGGAATCCTGGAAATATTTCTGTACTTGTACTCTCAAACCAGATGGAGCAACAGATGAGATGAGGGCTTCATTATGCATGGAAATCATGTCCCTCAGCTCAACTATCTCAGCATCATAAAATCATATAATCCCTCTAGTGGAAATCGAGGCCATTTGGCCCATCAATACTGCACCAACCCTCCAAAGAGCATCCCACCCAAACCCACTTCTCCCAGCCTATCCCTGTAAACCCGTATTAACCAAAGCTAATCCCTCCAGCCGACAAAACCTGGTCACAATGGGGCAATTTAGAATGGCCGATGCACCTACCCTACACATCTTTAGACTGAGGGGGGAAACTGGAGCAACCAGAGGAAACTCACAGAGACAGAGGGAGAATAAGCAAACTCCACACAGACAGCTGCTGGAGGGTGGGACCCTGTCACTGTGAGGCAGCAGTGCAAACCACTGAGCCACTGTGCAGGAGGTTATCTTCCAGAATTTTGACAAAAGATGCGAGGAGCCAGTTACTGTGTTGCCCAAGAGTTTTAAGATGAGCGAATCATTTCTGTTTTCAGAAAATGCATGAAACCAGTGATGGTGGTAATAGCAAAAGGAGAACCTTACAGAAGTTCATAAAATAATGAGGGGTATAGATAGAGTTAATGGTAGTTGTCTTTTCCCCAGGATGGAGGATTTTATCACCAGGGGCCAGACAGGAGAGAGATTTAAAAAACACAACAAGCAAATCTTTTTCACACAAAAGGTGGTTCACATGTGGAATGAACTTTCAGATGAACTGGTGGGTGCAGGTACAGTTACAATGTTTAAAATCCATTTGGATAAGTACATCAATAGGAAAGGTTTAGAGGGAAATTGGCTCGGTGCAGGCAGTTTAGTTTGTGATTGTGGTCGGCAAGGACTGGTTGGACCGAAGGACCTGTTTCTGTACTGTATGACACCATGACCCCATAAGAAGCAGTTGACAAGTATTTAGGAACAGAGAAATTGATATCACCCTTGGGTAACTCTGGACGGCCTGCATACAAACGACAGGCTGAATGGTGTCCTGTTGTGCTGTAACATTCAATTATGTTCGAATGATGGAATTATCAAGTGCCAAAGAGAGGGG